>NC_079399.1:3041970-3249470 GCF_029220125.1 Pseudoliparis swirei
TCAGCGAAGTTCTCCCAGTCGCCGGCAGCGGCGTGGAGCAGGACCTGAGCGCGTCGCAGGCCTCGGCGTGGAGGTACACGGCTCTGCAGGAGCGGCCGGCCGGAGGACGCCACGACGCGCCCACCGCCGTCCTGCGGGCGCTCTACAACGTCCGGCAGCACGAAGCCTTCCTCAAAATGTTACTGGTGAGGGGCGGGGAGCGGCGGTCTGGGAATTTTAATTGTCTTTTTGCAGCTTTTTGAGGAAAAAGGAGGCGGGCGGATTCATGTTTTCGGGTCCCCGAAAATTGTTGAGATTTTTTTGCGTGAGTAGATCCCTGAGAGCAAAGTCAACGTACAGACGCCGGCGGTTGCGATAGACGCGAATTTTCGCCGGAATTGCGCGTTGCCGATATTCGCCTCACGTTGAAATATTTCAACTTTGGCGAAAAAAAATTCCAGACGCCGAGTTGCGAAAGCCAATCGGAGTTGAAATTAATCCAACTGCTGCTGCTCGAGTAGCGCTGGAAGCGGAAGTCATTCAGACGTAGAGGAGCCTACGGGTGATGTCATGTATAAATATATATATTATATAATAATGTTATGAACCCAAAGACGAGGGCGTTTGATGTTCCGACGTTTGTGGGATGTCCTCAACCAGAACTCGTGGTTAGTTCTTCCTCGTTGGATGACGGAAATGATAACGGTTTCCATGGAGTAACGCCGTGGAGATAAGCCCCGCCCCTCCCGCGAGGGAAGCGAAAAGCCACAAATGGTCAAGCGAGTGAACTTTAGTGCGGTAAAGTAAATGTGTGCTCGTCTCTTTCCCAGTCCGACTTACGTTTAGGCGCCCAGCGAGTCGAGACCCTGCAGACTGAGCTGGCCTCACAGATGAAGATGCTGAAGGAAACCGTCCAATCACAGACGGCCGTACCGACCGCCAAGGTTTTCGTAAGTGCCTCGGTCGCCCTCCGGTTATTTTTGCCTGATCTTTCTCGTTCTTTCTCTTCGGTGGTCCCGACCCCCCCCCCCCCCCTCCCTTTCACGCAATGTCTTTTTTCAGCCGCTGTTCAAGTCGTTGTCCAAGCTGTGGTCCGGCCTCCGGGACGAGGCCGAGCTGCTGAGCATCCTCGGCGACATCGCCCGCAACCTGCGGCCCTTCGTCGCCTCTCAGGCCGAGATCTTTCCCCGGGAGTACGTGGACGGCCTGCTGGAGGCGGCGGAGGTGAAGACGGACGACCAGAGGATGGCGGAGTCCTCGGGTAAGAGAAAAAAACATGGACCGGAAACATGACGCAATCGAGTCGCCGAGGTTACGAGCGCCGAACCGGGAAGAAATATAGCAAATATCTTATCTTATTTTAATATATACTGTATGTTCAATAAGGTTGATCAATTTGAGATATGGGCTGACAGTTAATTACAATTCAATCGATTACAATTCATCACGCACAAAACAACAATATTGGATAATATATATTGGAGAAATAGATATTATGGAAAATATATATGTATGT
The DNA here is from genome assembly GCF_029220125.1 of Pseudoliparis swirei. Classification (NCBI taxonomy): domain Eukaryota; kingdom Metazoa; phylum Chordata; class Actinopteri; order Perciformes; family Liparidae; genus Pseudoliparis; species Pseudoliparis swirei. The sequence goes on from NC_079399.1 coordinate 3,043,466, forward strand.
TAAAAAAATAAGCGTTTTCGAGCAACTTATATCTCGAAATCTGTGCGAACGTTTTCAGCTTCAGTACTTTTGTAGTTCGTCATATTGGAGCCATGTAATAGCCAAATAATTTAAAATGTCCTCATTTGGGATTTATGATCATTATGGAAAATACAATCAGGGCCAAAAACGAGCATTTCTGCTGATTCGCTGAACAGATTTTAAAGATTAAAACAAATAAATAGAGCAGTTTCCCTTTAAATGTGCCCGTTTTGCTTGGCGGCGCCTCTCCAGGTGAGCGTCTCGCTCCGGCTGAGATGGAGTCGCAGGATTGGCTCCTGCCGGAAACAACCGTCGGCTTCAACGAGCTGCCGCTGCAGTACAACGGCGTCTGTGGCTCCACGCTCGTGAGCAGAGACGGGCTTCTGCTCCCAGGTCCTGTCTGTGTTTATTCCCTCTAATCTTTATATATATATATATATATACATATATATATAAAGTTATATTATATATATATATTAAACATAAATATATATATTATATATTTATATATATATAAATATATATATATATAAAGATATATAATATATATATTTATATATATATACATATATATATGTTTATTCCCTCTAATCTTTATATATGTATATATATATATACAATTTGAGTTTAAAAATTATATATATATTATTTTTTATCTCAAATTGTTTATTTGTTCTATGCTTTCATTTTAGAGTACATTGAGAAATTAAACTGTTTACACTTCAATAAAAACTGGAGAAACGTTTGACCGGTAGTATATATATATATATATACAGGACTGTCTCAGAAAATTAGAATATTGTGATAAAGTTCTTTATTTTCTGTAATGCATTAAAAAAACAAAAATGTCATGCATTCTGGATTCATTACAAATCAACTGAAATATTGCAAGCCTTTTATTCTTTTAATATAGCTGATTATGGCTTACAGCTTAAGAAAACTCTAAAATCCTATCTCATAAAATTTTAATATTTCCTCAGACCAAATTAAAAAAAAGATTTATAACAGCTGAGTGTTTGTCAAGGCTCAGGAAACCCTTGCAGGTGTTTCGAGTTAATTAGACAATTCAAGTGATTTGTTTAATACCCTACTAGTATACTTTTTCATGATATTCTAATATTTAGAGATAGGATATTTGAGTTTTCTTAAGCTGTAAGCCATAATCAGCAATAAATCAGAATAAAAGGCTTGCAATATTTCAGTTGATTTGTAATGAATCCAGAATGCATGACATTTTTGTTTTTTTAATTGCATTACAGAAAATAAAGAACTTCATCACAATATTCTAATTTTCTGAGACAGTCCTGTATATATATATATATATATATATATAGTAAATACATCCTTAATCTGGCCCGCTGTGTTCCTTGAAGTCCTCCCTTTGACACCTCCCTCTGCAGGTAACCCACACATCGGGGTTCTGAAACACGAGGAGAAGCTCTACGTCTTCAGCTCCAGAGAAGCCGCCCTGACGTTTGCCTCCAGCCCAGGCGACTTCGTTGCAGAGGTGGCGGAGAAAGCCAAGCTCTTCCCCGAACTCATCCAGCTCCTCGGACTCCACCAGCAGTTCTCCTGCGTCGGCCCTTACTCCGAGGTTAGCGGATGATGATGGAGAATGATGCCGTGGCTGACGACATGGCTTCACACTTTCTTCTTTTTTGCAGCTTCAACCAGGAGAGAGTTTCCCGGGGAATCTCGTCACCAAGTGCGAGAGCGGCACGCAGACCGATGTCCACCCGCCGGAGGCGAACGTCGTCGGGTCGTACGACTGGAACGAGTGGGAGCTGCGGAGGAAAGCCATCAAACTGGTGAGCCGTCACGTTTTTTGGGGGATGGCAATCAGGTTAAAAGAGGTCTGCAGGGTTCGTATGTTCTTGGAAAACCTGGAAAAGTCATGTAATTTTTAAATGGTTATTTCCAGGCCTGGAAAAGATCCCAAAAGTTTTGAAAAAGTCATGGAAATTTGTAAAATTCATGTTTATTTACGCAGTTTGATTAAAAGAATAAACATTTATATACTATACATATTTATACTTTTAAACTATTATCTCTCATTACTTTGCGTCATTTAAGTTTTATACTCGTGTATACACCGAGGTTTCACTAAATGTTTGGTCATGGAAATTTGGTTTAAAGTCCTGGAAAAGTAATTTAAAAGTTATGGAAAAAACATTTAAAAGTCATTAAAAAGTCTGGGAAAAGTATTTGAAAAGTAATTGAAAAGTCATGGAAAAGTAATTGAAAAGTCAGAGAAAAGTAATTGAAAAGTCCGGGAAAAGTAATTGAAAAGTCAGAGAAAAGTAATTGAAAAGTCCGGGAAAAGTAATTGAAATGTATTTGAAAAGTAATTAAAAAGTAATTAAAAAGTCCGGGGGGGGGGAATTGAAAAGTAATTAAAAAGTCCGGGGAAAATAATTGAAAAGTATTTGAAAAGTCATGGAAAAGAATTTAAAAAGTAATTGTAAAGTAATTGAAAATTCATGGAAAGTAATTAAAAAGTAATTGAAAAGTATTTGAAAAGTCATGGAAAAGAATTTTAAAAGAAATTGTAAAGTCATAGAAAGTAATTCAAAAGTAATTGAAAAGTATTTGAAAAGTCGTGGTGATTGAAGTCAAGTAATTGCAATCCATGGGTCAACATGTGTACGAACTCTGGGTCTGTGTTCCAGGCGGATCTCAGGACCAAGCTGACGCGCTCGGTGCAGACGGATCTGAGCCACATGAGGCGGGAAAGCGCCACTCAGACCTGGCTGCCCAGGAACGCCGCCTGCCAGAGCAAGAGGGAGGGCGGGAGCAACGTGCCCAAGCCTCAGGTCTACGTGGCCGGTCTGAGGGGCCAGAGACACGGACGCGTGGTCAAAACCAACCTGACCAGGCCCGTGGAGGAGAAATGACCGGGTTAGGGCTAATTAATAATAATAAAGACATGTAAGCATTGAAAAGTGTGCATACAACTTGTTAACTCTGTACATGCATATATGTATGTGCAGCTATAGCCTTCATGAAGTGAATGCTACTTGATTTAATGAAACGGTATTCAGTATTTATTGCACTTCACCCCTTTCTTCTTCATGGGGAGGGGGGGGGGGGTTCTTATATTCAGTCTGTGGTGTCATAGAGGTTTTATTTTTAAATGAATTTATTTATGTTTTTTATTTAATTTAATGTACACATTTCTACAGTTTTGATGCCACTGACATGAAAAAAATAACAGTGAATAATGATTTTTGTTTTCATTTAAATTGTTTACAATAATTTTCCTAAGCTCTCGGTTGACCATGTCTGCCGGTTTCGGGCTTTTCTCTTAAATTTCGACATAAGCCAAGACAGATGTCACAGCAGACATTACATAACCTAAAAAAATAATAAATAATAATAAAATGCAAACAGAAGGACGCTTTTCAAAACGAGCCTCGAAAAAATAATGTGTCCTGTTGCTCAAACGGACCTCATTTTGACAGCATTCAGGAAACTGCTCTGAGAAAAACATTTTAATCAACAATTCTGGACAACTTTATACCAATTACGTGATTTTAACAAGAGAAGAATTACAAGAGACCTGAAGGTAGAAAAAGAAAAAGCTCCAATTCCATCTGAGACTGCATGTGACTAATATTAAGTGTAAGTTCAAGCATATCAAGAAACAACTCAAATAATAGAACAATGACATATAACCATGAAACCGTGAAGATTCGACCGAAACAAAAACACCATTTACAACGCAAACTCGACTTTATCATCGAAATATTTTAGGACTGCAACTAAAAAAAGAACGAATACATTTTGCTTTAAATTCAAATCCTTGCACCCAAGTACAGATTTTTAGCACCGTTAGCACCCGGTTAGCACAACCTTAGTGGCCACAACACAGTTAGCACACAGTTAGCACACCCTTAGTGGCCACAACACCGCACACAGTAGCGCACTTTTTGTTCTACCATTGGCGAGCAAATGTCACAACCACCATGTTTTATGCTTTTAAAAAAAAGAAGATATTTGCAAGGGGAGCACAGCTACACTCGTCACTTTTTCTTCGTCCAATCACGACAGAGGAGCAGGAAGTACATTTTTACGTCGTCCGCGGATACATTTCGCTCCACATCCCCGCTCTGTTCTGCCTTAAACAAACACACATTTAATTAGTTTAACTAATTAGTAAAACTGCCTTCTTTGTCATTTAAAAAGCAACAATATACAAAACAATAAATCTTATTTATATTTCACTAAAATCAGGATAAACTAAATAATCTGTCAAAAAAAAGAAGAAAAAAGGCAATGATATTGCCGTTGAACCGTGCCCGAGTTCCATCTTCTTTTTCTTTTATTTGAAGAGAAAGAAAGAAGAAGAAAAACCGCCCAAAGCTGCAAGTTTATTGCGCAACTTTGACGAGCAGGGCGGCAGAGTGTTAGCAGTAGATGGACCAGTAGATGATGTTGAAGAGGACGTAAGATCCAGGGAAGAGGACCCGGGAGTACTTGTCTATGACGTGCATGTCGATCCAGCTGTTGCTATAGGCGCCCACGTGGCCGGTGACCTGGTCGCTCTCCATCGCCAGCTGCACCAGCATCCTCTCCCGCTTCATCCCGTTCTGCCCCGTCGTGTTGAAGTCCACGTTGCTGTAGCCATCCGACATCACGCCCGGGTGGGCCAAGCCGCAGGGGCACGGCAGCTGCAAGCCGAGACAACGACAAAAGGTACAGGAAGGCGTTCCAAACAAACGTGTTCGAATGAAAACGTCTCAATAATCCAAATAATCGGATAATAATCGGATTTTAACGATTAAAAAGCAATACATGACTTGAATAAATGACATTTGTGCAGAGCAGTGACCACCGCAAGGAATTGGACATAAAAATGTTGAACCGATGATGGAAAAAATCAAGAAAAATAGTAGGATTCATCCTCTGGGAACCTCGAATATACGTATTTAAAATGTCCCGGCAATGCCTGGTAAACCCCACCGTCTCTCGGAGGACCCTCTCCCTGCGCTCCTGCAGAGTGGACAGGTAGTTGACGGCGGCGTACTCGAGCACCGACAGGAACACGAAGACGAAGCTGACCCAGAGGTAGATGTCCACGGCTTTGATGTAGGACACCCGGGGCATGGAGGCGTTGACCCCGGTGATGATGGTGGACATGGTGAGCACCGTGGTGATGCCTGAGAGCGCAGAGGAAAGGTGAAACCTCTGACGTAGAGTCCCGTTCCCCGTTGTTTAGGACGCTTACTGGCTCTGGATACGATCGTGGTGTCAGGTATGTGGAAGAAATACACTTTACAATTCGACAAAACTGGACTCAAGTTTGAAGCAGACGTACTAAACCATGAACACTAATGTACAGGTTGTAGTGTTTGTCGATGGATTTAAGTTTAGCTAATAAATTTGCACGGTTGAAACACGTCAACGGCAATTTAATTTCGACGTTAGCTGAACTGGAGCCATGTGATTTATATGGAGGCGGCTTTCGTCATCCCCCCTCCCTTCAGAACAGTTTATGCTAATCCTAATCGCTAACATACATGTATCAACATTTTGCATGTCAACTCAAATCCCCCCTCCGGTAAACACCGTTAGCCGTAGCTTTCGCTGTTAGCGCCATTAGCTGCGAGCCGCCAGCTCAGCCTCAGAGCGGTTGAGATGCTTCCAATCTTGTATGTAGCACCTTTACACATACATATATATATATATTTTTTAAAAATCTTAATCTTCTTGTCGGCTTTCAGAGAAAACTTAAAATGTGAAAAATGATCTCCATCAACAGCGAGAACAAAGAACTCAGCCAGAAATCACCAAACTAGCCACCGCACCAAATTAGCTATAAAGGCCTGGGCACTCTTAAGCTTAGTTTATACTACTGTAATGTAACTTAAAATATACAATTTTGTGTTGTTTTTAGCAGTTTAAAAAATCAGCCGTTGAGAAGACAGCCAGATGTATCCAACCCGTAGAAGCTCTTTGGGACGCTGCCCTTAAATCTGAATAATTAATAGCATAACATCATCGTCGTGTGACGGAAGGCGGGAACATCCTTTGACTTCCTCCCAACAACCAAATGATACTTTCATAACACCACGAGGACAAAGAAAATCTGACTGAAACAATCCCGAAACAGTCAAGAGGGTTAACAGACACATGTTGCACTTAAATAACGTCTAAAAGCCGCTCGGTCTTCATTGGTTGATTGATAGTCGTGTAAATATTCTTCCCTTGCCAAAGTCATGAGTGACGCTCCAATGAAAACATGGCTGCAGGAGGACATTGCAGTTACAACAATAGAGGATATATGAACCATGTGGTTGTGTAAAGGCGGCAGCAGGCCACCAACAGACTGTTGTGTGACTGAATAGCAATAAAGATTCATAATACAACAATAATATGCATATCAGAGATAAATATAGTCAAACTAAAAGGTGAATCCCAAAAGATGAGCATCGTGTGATTCCCAAACCAGCCTGTAGGTGGACCTCGAGTTAAGAGGGTTTTTATCAAAGTGTTTTCAGGGTAAATAATTAACTGTTTAATTTAATAGTTTCTGGAATAGACTCTTTTATCTTATAGTTCCCCCCCCCCCCCCCTACAACCATACATTCGTGAAAATAACTAGTAGTTATAATCCTATTTCAGGATATTTAACATTTTGTAAATAAAAGTATGATTTTTACACAGGATTTAATGCCTTAAAATGAGGTTTTCTGTCCAGCTCCGCGCGTATTTACGCACGGCCCCGAGTCATCCAGCCCGCTCCTCCTCCTCCTCCTCCTCCTCCTCCTCCTCCTCCTCCTCCCGGACTGACCTGACGTCTCGTCCCTCCGGACGCGTCCGTCCCGACACGCCGGCCACCCCGACCAGCAGGAAGAGCAGCACCACATCCGTGTGCATGGTGTCCAGCGTCCCGGTCCCCGGCTCCTCTGCTCCCCCCCCCCCTACCTCCCCAAAAAAGTCTTCAAAACCGCGGGTTACTCCCACGACGTTCCCCGCAGCAGCACGCGCATTACGCTCTCGCCTCGCGCAGCAAACATAGTGAGAGTACACATGCACGTCACGGTATTTAATCTGTTAAATCGGAAGGGGGGTGGGGGGGGGGTGGCTGTTTCGCCTAAACCTATAAATCCTCCGCGTGAGATGGGGGCAGATTTGTGCTCGTTTTCTTTCTCTCTTTTTTTTATCCTTAAATAAACTTCGATATATTTGCAATGAAACACACTTTAGGATAGGATTTTTTTATTTTATAAAACACTTTACAAATTACCGATGTGTGTATATTGTATATAGGAAATGACGTAACCTCTTCATCCATAAAACCTCTGGGTGATGAAGCCAGAGGGCTGAGTGCATTGGGGTTATTTCTCAATCCATCATATTCTCTCTATCCTCCACTGACCTCTGCTTTGACCCTTTAGGCATTGTTTATTATTTCTATATTACCCAACCTGAGCTGTGTTCTATAAGTCTCATAAAGTCTCATTATGGCTCATCTCTCTCACTAATATCTGATTCAGACTTCCAGGTAGTGGCCAATACAGCCACTGGTGATTTATGAATGCATACTTAATAAACAAGAATGTATAATAATTACACATTGAAAATTCTTGAAAACTGAATAGTCTTAATCTTTTGGTACGGAAAATCATATCATATTTATCTTGTATTAATTTCTGTTTTGCTCTGTTTGTTACATCTCAAATCTAGGTGGAACAAACATGCTTTTTTAAACTTTATTTTATTTACAGATTTACACAGAACATCGTAATATCTCATGTGTGCACTATAGGCCATGCACAATATGAGAGTTTAAAAGTATTCAAACCTTAAACTACTTATTTTACGATTAATATATAACGGTCTAATTGTTTTTTCAAAAAAATTGAAAATTATACCAAGGGTCAGGGATTTATATATACAATATATATATAAAAATATATATAATATATATATATATATATATATATATGTATATATATATACATGGCTCAGGGTCAAATGAGGCATTATTTAATGGCCTTTGGTGAATTTAGGAGAAATCTACAGATGCAAACAGTTAAAGGAGTAAAACAAACATGTAAATGTATATTTTGGATGTTTTCTCTCCACTAGTCTGAAAGAAAACACGTCAAGGAAGTAAAATATACCAACATCTTTGACCAATGCATGAAACACGTTGTTGTGTCCAACAAAACTCCTCCCTATATTCCTTTAGTTAATATTATTATGTATTACTTGTGTGCTCACCATTCACATCGGCACACACCAATGGAATATATTTTTTTAAAGAATAATTATGTTGTGAAAACTGAGAAAAGAAAAGAAAGAAGTCTCTTTGTGCGGTTCGTCCATTGAACCAGCAGAGGGCAGCACACGCTCGCTCATCACATGGTTCATGGCCCAACGTCTCCTCTAAAACCCGAAATCACCGGTGAATGTGTGAGGGTGAAAGTCTGCGAGGGCTGGGAAGTGTGGAAATATGAATTGGGAATTATAAAATAATGTATTTTGTAGTTAAATAAAATAATAAGTTGATAAACAATCCGGATATGTGAAGTGTTGCCCTTTAAGGGGCAGTTCAACAATCTAAATTAATAAATATCGCAACAGGTAAGAGGGAATATATGTATATTTTGTATTTTGGGGTGTACTGTCCCTTTAATGTTTATGTTTCTGTGTACATTTTCTTTTCCAGGCTGAACACCTCTTTGTTTACCTTTTTATTGCTTTCAGGCCTCCCCTGGTAAAACCCTTGTTTAATGTCATGGTGCTATGAATTGTGGGTAATTCCCTCAAGCAAATTCTGCTGAAATGCAGCTTCACACAAAGTGTTTATGAAGGGCTGCAAATGTCTGCGAGAGAGACGGAAATACACTTAAGCATCTCCTGCTTTATGGACCATCGTTTACTAAATGACCATAAAGTACTAAATGATGACATCATGCTGTATAGAAGAAGACTTGAAACTAGAAACTGAGTCATAAACTCATGTTTACAATGTTTACTGAGGGAATACATCAGAGAGAAGTAGAGTCATTATATAGACTGATAATTATCATAAACTTTGTGCTGGTTTCTCTTTGCGACTGACAGATTTAAAGACACACACACAAACACACACACACACACACACACACACACACACACACACACACACACACACACACACACACACACACACACACACACACACACACAAGCGGAATTACTCTGGATTTGGTGGGTGTAATATTGCTGCGTTGGTGATGGAGCGCCAAGCTCGTGACATGAAGCTTCTTCTTCTCTCCCATTAGAGGTTCATCTATACGACGGTCACATGATCACGTGACCTCGGACGCGTCAACGTCACCCTGACACTCTGACACTCTGACACCCTGACACTCTGACACCCTGACACTCTGACACTCTGACACTCTGACACTCTGACACCCTGACACTCTGACACTCTGACACCCTGACACTCTGACACCCTGACACTCTGACACTCTGACACTCTGACACCCTGACACTCTGACACCCTGACACTCTGACACTCTGACACCCTGACACTCTGACACCCTGACACCCTGACACCCTGACACTCTGACACTCTGACACTCTGACACCCTGACACTCTGACACTCTGACACCCTGACACTCTGACACTCTGACACCCTGACACTCTGACACTCTGACACCCTGACACCCTGACACACTGACACTCTGACACTCTGACACCCTGACACTCTGACACTCTGACACCCTGACACTCTGACACTCTGACACCCTGACACACTGACACTCTGACACTCTGACACCCTGACACCCTGACACACTGACACTCTGACACTCTGACACTCTGACACTCTGACACTCTGACACCCTGACACTCTGACACCCTGACACTCTGACACCCTGACACTCTGACACTCTGACACTCTGACACCCTGACACCCTGACACCCTGACACTCTGACACTCTGACACCCTGACACTCTGACACTCTGACACTCTGACACTCTGACACTCTGACACCCTGACACTCTGACACTCTGACACTCTGACACCCTGACACTCTGACACTCTGACACTCTGACACTCTGACACTCTGACACCCTGACACCCTGACACCCTGACACTCTGACACTCTGACACTCTGACACTCTGACACCCTGACACTCTGACACCCTGACACCCTGACACACTGACACTCTGACACTCTGACACCCTGACACCCTGACACCCTGACACCCTGACACACTGACACTCTGACACTCTGACACTCTGACACTCTGACACTCTGACACTCTGACACTCTGACACTCTGACACCCTGACACCCTGACACTCTGACACCCTGACACTCTGACACTCTGACACCCTGACACCCTGACACCCTGACACTCTGACACTCTGACACTCTGACACCCTGACACCCTGACACTCTGACACCCTGACACTCTGACACTCTGACACCCTGACACTCTGACACTCTGACACTCTGACACTCTGACACCCTGACACTCTGACACCCTGACACTCTGACACTCTGATACCCTGACACCTTAACACAGATATCCATCCATCTATCCATCTATCTATCTATCTATCCATCCATCCAAAGTGATGAAGTGATGAAGATAAAGTGACCCCCCGTTAACCTCTGTAAAGCTTTCACGGCGTCTGTTAGATCTCCGTAAACCGGCTCTCTGAGTCCCAGATTTCTGCGTGTTGCTTCATTCCTGAAACCGACCCTCGTTTGAGATGTCAGCCTCTGAATGACTTTTGCATTAAAGTTAAGGGTCAAAAAAAAAAGAGAGAAAGAGAGAAACCGTCTTTGGGATGTGTTGAGGCGGGAAGAGGAAGACAAGGTCAATAGAGAGAAATAATGTCTTCCATTTCAGCTGCCTTTGATGTGTAGCCGTGACCTGCGTTACCAAAAATGTGAACGGAATCAATGCAAAGAGCTTTAAGGATGATACAACAAACACGTTGCATGCTGGGAAGTTTGCCAATACGTGAACAGTGTTTTTAAACTATTACATTTATATTTAATGAGTTAATTAATGATCTGTTCAGATCTACAAGGGATGTCTTCTTGAATCTGACAAACCTAACTGGTCAGTCTAAAGAAAACTACCGTTAGGACCTTGTTTGTTTTTCTCCCATTCCAAACCTAAAACAACAGAATTTAACAGAACGTATTATTTAAAAACAATTACAATATTTCCTTATAAATTTAAAAATATATATTTTGTGTACTTAACTTGATTAATTAAAAAGTGAGAATCCTAAATATCATTATATTAAATTTCAAATTAATATTTTAAGTAAAATGTTCAGTGCAGTATATTTGGTGGTAGTCCTATCTAAGTTCAGCAGTGATTATATTTCACAATTAAATGTTTAATTTCTTAAATATGTAGAGGTATTTATTTGTTGTCATGTAGAAATTGTTATTCTAGTATAATCATAAGTAAACGGTTCTCGCAAGAGTACGCATGCGCCGCCTCCGAGCTCCCCAGATCAAGAAGAACAAGAAGAACAAGAAGTAGAAGAAGAAGAAGCAGAGCTCCACTTCCTGTTTACGTTTCCAACGATGACGTCACGGGGATAACGTTTGACGAACAGTTTCAAAACCGAAAACAGCGGATAACTCGAGAAACAACTCCTCAAACCTCCCGGAGACGACCAGACACGAACACAGCCCACCTTATCCGCCTACCGGAACACCGGGGAGAGCGGACGACCTCCGGTTTCCGGCTCTGCATTTGACGGAAGCTAACGTTAAGTAGCCCCGGGAGCTAACTAGCTTAGCGAGTTAGCGACAGAAGCTCAACATCTGTTGTTATGGAGAACAAATATAACCTCAAGAGTCCAGGTAAGCTCACCTCCACCTGTTGTTGTTCTCACAGTTAAAACCCACCGTGGTGCTCATTACCATAAAGCTGCAATAAGTGATTGACAAGTTAAAATGGAGTTAGTACACTGACATAATCTGATATATTATATATTGACTATTTCTTAGTGGTGCTGTTTTTATTATCATTATTATTATTGTGAAGTCCAGTTGGAGGTATTTTTTATTCGTGGACAAAAACTGTCAGTTATGAGCTTCTCTGTTTGGAGACAACCTGGTTGTGATGTCCAGTGTAAAGGTTGTTCTACCTAGCAACAGGTGAGTCACAGGCGGTACCAACGTTCCCCAAAGCGGCTGTTGGGTCCTGGGTTCCTTACTGGAGACTTCAAGGCAACAACACCTGTCAGGCTTGATTTCAATGCACCTCTGCTGCTTTTTTTAAACAATATAAATATGCTACAGAGCACAAGCAGAGGAGAACAAAATAATGTGACACGTCAACACAATGCTCAGGTTTCCGATCACAGGTGTGTCACCAACTCCGGTTACATCAGCACGCCAAAGGCAGGGTTCAAACACATGTTTGCTGATATCATTCTCATGATAAATGTAGAATATATATATATATACCAGGTATCTGTAGCTCTCGCAGGATTGTTACAAGTCTGGCCAATCATTTAAATTTGCCCTGAATGTATTGATCGGGTTCCAGGCTTCACAAAGTCACGTCAGTCGGGTTTAATTCTGTGTAAAGAAGGACCGACGACAATCGCACACGAGTTTTATCGTCACAGTGTATGCAGCAAACGTTTCCAAAAAAATTAAATAATCCCTCGGACGTGTAAATCATATTTTTATCACACACGTAACTCAACATTGTCTAATAATATTTCTTGAATTTGTTTACATTTATGAGACAAAACAAATTGTTGCGCCCCCTAATTTTATGAAATTTGAATTAATTTTCTTTTGCTAGTTAAAGTTTAAACAAACCAGGCTGTGGGACTTATTATCACATGGGGGGTAGTTCTAGATATAAATATGAATTAATTAATTTGTTTTGTTCTGGACATGTGCTCTCTCTCTCTCTCTCTCTCTCTCTCTCTCTCTCGTGTGTGTGTGTAACAAGCCAAATATGTGAGGAAAAACATGGCTTTAAAACCCAGAATGTTTTATTCTCCAGGAGTAGTGCATGTCTACACCAGCAGGTGCACACACAACATGTTTTCAGACTGAAACTGAGAACTTTCAAGGGTCAGCCGGCACAGAGCTTCTGTTATTGAGCACTGAGTTCATGCCACGTATCACCAGTTCTTCCCTGAGCGTCATGCAGCTGGATGTTTGCTCAGCGGGTGGACGACTCTCGCTCCAAGGACAGACGCACACACACAAGTATGCAAACACACGTCCAGGATTTGTTTAGAGCCGGTCCGGCTGGAACAGTTTCAGTTTCAGAGTTTCAGAATTGCGAAAGCTTTATTCTTACTGGCGTTTCTGTTTAATGCACGTACGTAAAATCACGGTGGGCTAATTCCTCAAGCACCATAAAACACAAAAGTATTTCCAAAGTATGGCTGTGACTTTATTATCAGTTTCCTGAGTGGCAAATATGCAGATTGCTTTATCATTTATATTTTGATATTCATTCAGTGGCCGAGCTGTGTTGGGGTAAATTTACGTCATTTGGACGACGCTTTATGGTTCTTTTATGTTGCGGTCAGAGCATATGTGTGTGTGTATAAATATATAAATAAATAACCATATATATATTATTTATTTATTTATTGTGTGTGTTTATAAATATATATATATATTAAATCTATGTATTTATTGTGTGTGTATGAATATATACAGGACTGTCTCAGAAAATTAGAATATTGTGATGAAGTTCTTTATTTTCTGTAATGCAATTAAAAAAACAAAAATGTCATGCATTCTGGATTCATTACAAATCAACTGAAATATTGCAAGCCTTTTATTCTGATTTATTGCTGATTATGGCTTACAGCTTAAGAAAACTCAAATATCCTATCTCTAAATATTAGAATATCATGAAAAAGTATACTAGTAGGGTATTAAACAAATCACTTGAATTGTCTAATTAACTCGAAACACCTGCAAGGGTTTCCTGAGCCTTGACAAACACTCAGCTGTTATAAATCTTTTTTTTTACTTGGTCTGAGGAAATATTAAAATTTTATGAGATAGGATTTTAGAGTTTTCTTAAGCTGTAAGCCATAATCAGCAATATAAAAAATAAAAGGCTTGCAATATTTCAGTTGATTTGTAATGAATCCAGAATGCATGACAGAAAATAAAGAACTTTATCACAATATTCTAATTTTCTGAGACAGTCCTGTATATATTTATTGTGTTTTTTTATATATTTATTGTGTGTGTATATATATATATATATAAATGTGTTTATAAACATATATATAGATAGACATTTTTGGGACAAAAAAATTTATATGTTCTAAATGATTCCTGATGTTTCTGCACCGTCGACAGAAAACCTTGAGTCCTCCAGCTGTTTCCATGTCATTCTCTTCCGTGTTTATTATTACATAAGCGTGTCTCCTCTCTCCCCCCTGTGGACCAATGATGAATAATTTCCCAAACATTCAAAACTACATGTTGCATAAAATGATTTGGCGCGTGGGGATTATCCCCCCCCCCCCCCCCCCTGTCGCCTTGGGCCAGTGACCTGACCTCTGCCAATTTGTGCGGTGGGCAAAAAGGGCTTTTCCTTGTCATCTCCGCTCAGCGTTACCCGGCAGGAAGAGCCCAACATGGGCATCGGACACGGAGCCGCGCCGGTCGCGGAGCATCCAGCCGCGGGCAGCGCGGAGCTTCCCCCCCCCCTCCCCCTAGAGGCCCGGCTTCACATTACATCGAGCGCACACCCGGTTGATCAGTATTCAGCTCATCGAGCGCGGCCGTATTCAAAAACATCCGGACGCTTGTTGTCAGCGGAGACTTTTGATTTATGGGATGCGGTCGGAGACATCGGCAAAGTGTGTGAGCGTCGTAACAATCCTAAAAACAAGTCGCGGTTATTGATTTTACTGGTATCTGATGCATCGGTATCGGACCGAGTCGGTGAGACATCTGCATATAATGAAATTAGAATGATTTATCTATGTTTATTTAATCATAATTGACAGGAAAGGGTCGTTCAGACTCACCTGGTGGAGACCTGGTGGTCTACCGAGTGCAGCCCCTAGTCCACAGGTGTCAAACACAAGGCCCGCGGGACAAATCCGGTCCGCCACATCATTTTATGTGGCCCCTGACCACTTGAAAGACATATGATCGTCTTTTCTTAAAGAAAAGTGAGAAAAATATCCCGTGCTTTTATTTTGAAGGTGTCAAATGTTCTAATATTAAAGAACATTTCTTATGTACAATATGTCTACACCCAAATTAACAATAATCAAATGCAAAGAGAGCTTTTAACAATATGTTGGGGAGTAGTTTAGGACGGCCGGGATGCCGATATGGCCCCCGGTGAACATGGGTTCACACCCTGCTCTAGTCTGTAAACCGTGGGTCGGCAGGTCCGTCTTTCAATCCGGGGGTTGGCGCTTCAATCCCCGCCCTTGAGCAAGACACTTAACCCTGATTTGCTGCCCGTAGCTGTGTCTACGGTGTATGGATGTAACTTGTAAAGTTTCTTTGAGGACCTTTTTAAAAAGCGCTATATAAGGGGCGGCTGTAGCTCAGTGGGGTGAGGGGGTCGTCCTGCAACCCCAAGGTCGTCGGTTCGCTCCCCGCTCTCCCCATTAGTTGCAAGTCGAAGTGTCCATGAGCAAGGCACTGAACCCCCAGTTGCTCCCCGGGCGCTTCACTGCAGCCCACTGCTCCTTAGTCACTAAGGAGGGGTTACATGCAGAGAATACATTTCTTGCCTGTGTACATGTGCAATGACAATAGATTGAATCCAATCCAATATAAATGGATAATTATTATTATTAAACCTATATTGATATTTGCCTTTAAAAAAAATCATATTCAACAAGGCTCCTTTTTTATCGTAATTTTCGTGTATTATAATCGATTTGCCAAAAACTTAAAAACTATACACCCTAATGTATGGAGGACTTAAATGACATAAGTATAAATAAATAAATGCATGAATAAATACAAAATACCGCACCAGCTCATTTGCATATAAGGACACGTAAATGTCACACATAAATGAATAAAGAAATACGTGTGGACACATAAATAGAGATATAAATAAATGAAGAAATACAGAAATGTATAAATACATTTATTTAATGATGTCCTGTTGAGTTATAACTTATATGTATTCATTCCTATATTTATTTATTTATACATTTATTTAAACATTTATTTATATATTTATTTAAGCATTTATTTATTTATTCTTGTATTTATTCATGCATTTATTTATTTATACTCAAGTCATTTTAAGTCCTCCATACTAATGGTCCTTTTAGGATGAGTCAATAAAAGGACCCGGGTCCTCTGAGGTCTCCCCTGACCCGGGCTGAGGCTCCTTAAAGGGGCTCATCCTGAATGCCTGTCCGGCCCTGATAGGCTATCACGGCTCCGCAGGGCGCTGATGGATTCTCCGGTGGCCTCCGAGACGAAGGGGAACCTTTAAAACCCTGAGCGGCTCTCTCGCCGTTCCTCCTCAAACTGAAAGTGTCTTTTCTTTCTGACTCCGCGCCGATGGAATTTTCTACAATGTCGGGATTCGTAAACAAATAAATACTTTTAAATTGTTATTCAGAACATGGACGTGGAAGCAAGTGGACGTGGTCGTTGGTTTGTCCACTTGAGGTCGACATTTTGGCCATCTTGGATTTTGGCCGTCGCCATCTTGTTTTTTTTTGCAACCGGTGAACATTAGTGACCATATTTGGACTGTGGAGCATTGATGTAAAGATGTCCTTTGTACCTGTCAATCACCTTGTAGCTCCGCCCCTAAAGCGTCCCCTGCTTTATGGTCTGTGTGACTCTAAATGACCATAAAGTATAAATGATGACATCATGCTGTATAGAAGAAGACTTGAAACTAGAGACTGAGACATAAACTCATGTTTACAATGTTTACTGAGGGAAAACATCAAGAGAAGTAGAGTCACTATATAGACTTCTATACAACCAGAGGAGCCCCCTGGTGGTCAGGAGAGAGAATGCAGCTTTAACACATGAAGAATAGACTTCTATACAACCAGAGGAGCCCCCTGGTGGTCAGGAGAGAGAATGCAGCTTTAACACATAAAGCATAGACTTCTATACAACCAGAGGAGCCCCCTGGTGGTCAGGAGAGAGAATGCAGCTTTAACACATGAAGCATAGACTTCTATACAACCGGAGGAGTCGCCTCTATACACGATGGAGCTGGCTCTGCCTTCGTGGGCCTCCTGCTCCTCCGTTCGCAGGTCGCTGCAGAGTTAAGCTTCCCGGCCTGTTATTTAATTCGTCGTGTATTTTAAGTTCCTCTTGAAAGCATTAACATTTTCAGAAACAGATTGTTGTCGAGGCCGAGACCTCAGAGGCCGACGCGGGGTACGGAGGGAAGGACTCGTTCACGTGGCGCAAAATGCCAAATGCATGATGGAAGTGTCTTTACGATACACTTATGTAATGCACAGCGTTTGGGTTCTGTCATGTTTCTGCAGCTTCTTTGTGTTCCAGTGGTTTTATTCTGGTGTTTTAGAGCATTTTCTAATGATATTAATTATTAAGAAATGATGATGTCATCGTTCTGGTGGAGCTGTAGCTCGTTTATCCATCACGTATTTGTCGTCCACTGAATTTCGGGATGCGTCTCAAATGTGCGTTTCGCATTCCGAACCGACCGGTTCCGTCGCCCCGCGAGCTGCACGCCGACCGCTCCAGGGCCGACGCGCGTGGAATGTCGTCCCTTCTCTCGCCGCGCCGGTTTCAAGCTCGCGTGCGACTGCGAGAAAACCTTCCGAGGTGTTTTTCCTCCATGAATACTTCTTAGTTCTGCTTTCCTTCTTAAAAAAATAAAGCAAAACATATTTACCCCCACCCCCCCGTCTGCGTGTCCTTCACTGCCAGGGCTGTGATGAGCCCCTTCATCATCTTCTTCATAATTAGCTGGACTTGTGTAACCGCCCGTCCTGGCGTGATGAGGTCGTCGTCCCCGCTCAGATTAGCGCGGCGGGCCCGAGTCGTGACATGAGGGGTTAACGCCAGCAGCGGTCAGAGTGGCGCTCGGCTCACCGGGTCACATGACGCGGCGCCGCGGGTCGAGCGCGACCTCTTTATAAATAAAACGTTACTCTCGTTCTGCTTTGGAGTTGCACATTCAGAAAAATGCACTCACGCCATTAACGGATTATACTGATCCTGAGAGTCATTACCACGGCAACCCGCAAGTATTTTCATTATTTATCATTCTGACCGTTACTTTCTAAATGTACCCTTTATTTATTTGGGTAAAAACTGAAATTATATTTACATTTGAGGAAACGGAAGAACTGAATTTCTGAATTTTTTTGCTGAAAAGTTGGCTTAATGGTCCTGTGAAGAATTTTTAACTGGTTATGAAACAATCCCAGTTTTAATCCCAATGCCGATACTTGACCACCCTGGTTATTATGAAACAATCCCAGTTTTAATCCCAATGCCTCGATATGACCCACATGAGTAAGACTGTCTATTTCTAAATATATATATATATATATATATATATATTCATATATATATATATTTATATATACAGGACTGTCTCAGAAAATTAGAATATTGTGATGAAGTTCTTTATTTTATGTAATGCAATTAAAAAAACAAAAATGTCATGCATTCTGGATTCATTACAAATCAACTGAAATATTGTGCCTTTTTTTTGATTTATTTTATGATTGTTAACACTTACGAAAACAAGAAAAATATCCTATCTCTAAATATTAGAATATTAAAATATACTAGTAAAGTAAATTACTAAACAATCAATTGTCTAAATAACTTTCAAAACACCTGCAAGGGTTTCTGAGCCTTGACAAACACTCAGCTGTTATAAATCTTTTTAACTTGGTCTGAGGAAATATTAAAATTTTATGAGATAGGATTTTAGAGTTTTCTTAATGTAAGCCATAATCAGCAATATTAAAAGAAAAAGGCTTGCAATATTTCAGTTGATTTGTAATGAATCAGAATGCATGACATTTTTGTTTTTTTAATTGCATTACAGAAAATAAAGAACTTTATCACAATATTCTAATTTTCTGAGACAGTCCTGTATATATATATATTCAACTCCTCCGGACGCCTCCTCTGTCCTCGCTCCGCATGGCCTCGAGGTGCATTTGAGGAACTCTAGGAGCTACGGGAATAATGTGTCTTCCTGACCAGCCGCGTAGAAACAGAAGCTGGTTTTGGATTACACATTTGACCCTGAAGACTGTGACCTCTGACCTCCGTCTCTTTGTCTCCGTTGAACACCAGCTGTGAAGAGGCTGATGAAAGAGGCTGCGGAGCTGAGGGACCCCACGCAGCACTACCACGCCCAGCCACTGGAGGTAAGACCCCCCCCCCCCCCCGACTCCTTAGGACCAGTAATCATCCTAGAGGTCTTTAGTTGAACAGCTGTGTGACCCCCCCCCCCCCTCTCTCTTATGTTGTTGTGCAGGATAACCTCTTCGAGTGGCACTTCTCCGTCCGCGGACCCCCGGACTCTGATTTCGACGGCGGCGTTTACCACGGCAGGATCGTGCTCCCCCCGGAGTACCCCATGAAGCCCCCCAGCATCCTGCTGCTCACGGTAAGGGGGGAGGAGGCCTCGAGGGGGGAGGAGACAAGGGGGCGAGGAGGCCACAAGGCCACAAGGGGGCGAGGAGGCCACGAGGGGGCTACGAGGGGGCGAGGAGGCCACGAGGGGGCTACGAGGGGGCGAGGAGGCCACAAGGGGGCGAGGAGGCCACGAGGGGGCTACGAGGGGGCGAGGAGGCCATAAGGGGGCGAGGAGGCCTCGAGGAGGCGAGGAGGCCATAAGGGGGCGAGGAGGCCACAGTTTGTTTTATTTATTCCGCTCTCCTCCACTTTCTCTCCTCCACTCTTTCTCCTCCACTCTCTCACTTCCACTTTCTCTCCTCCACTCTCTCACTTCCATTTTCTCTCCTCCACTTTCTCTCCTCCACTCTCTCACCTCCACTCTCTCACTTCCATTTTCTCTCCTCCACTATCTCCTCCACTATCTCCTCACTATCTCCTCCACTATCTCCTCCACTATATCTCCTCCACTATATCTCCTCCACTTTCTCTCCTCCACTCTCTCTCCTCCACTCTCTCTCCTCCACTTTCTCTCCTCCACTCTCCTCCACTCTCCTCCACTCTCTCTCCTCCACTCTCTCTCCTCCACTTTCTCTCCTCCACTTTCTCTCCTCCACTCTCTCACCTCCACTCTCTCACTTCCACTCTCTCACTTCCACTTTCTCTCCTCCACTCTCCTCCACTCTCTCACCTCCACTCTCTCACTTCCACTCTCTCACTTCCACTCTCTCACTTCCACTCTCTCACCTCCACTCTCTCACTTCCATTTTCTCTCCTCCACTCTCCTCCACTTTCTCTCCTCCACTCTCTCTCCTCCACTCTCTCACTTCCACTCTCTCACTTCCATTTTCTCTCCTCCACTCTCTCACCTCCACTCTCTCACTTCCATTTTCTCTCCTCCACTTTCTCTCCTCCACTCTCTCTCCTCCACTTTCTCTCCTCCACTTTCTCTCCTCCACTCTCTCACCTCCACTCTCTCACCTCCACTCTCTCACTTCCATTTTCTCTCCTCCACTCTCTCTCCTCCACTCTCTCTCCTCCTCTTTCCCCTCCCAGCCCAACGGGAGATTCGAGGTGGGAAAGAAGATTTGTCTGAGCATCTCTGGCCACCATCCGGAGACCTGGCAGCCGTCCTGGAGCAGTGAGTCTGCTTTTTAAACTTTAGTCTTTTTATTTACTTCATATTCTTATAAAATATAAAAGATAAGATTTGAAAAGAGTCCATTGTTGTCGTAAGTCACGTGACCCAAAGACAGACGAGGACGGTGGACCTCAAATAACAATTTAACTCGTCGCTACCCGGAAATATTTTACAACGCGCATGCTTTTATTTTGAAAACGCCTATGCAGGAAGTACATTGACGATAGCGTAACGGCATTTAAAAACATTTACCTGACGGTTTAGAGGAACGTTGTTCGCACAAAAATACGTTGATTAACATCGACGATGGCAGTTTGAGAGGATTTTAGTCTTTCGTTCCACGCGGGAAATTAAATTAAGACTTTAACCGGAGAGTCGAGTCGTGTCATCAAATTTTTTTTTGCGATAGCCGCAGTCGGCCTGGCTGGATAATTGCAGCTGCTGTCGCCGTGGTAACGCGTCCCTCATGTGCCATAAAGCGGTGGCGTAGTCATTCGAACGTGAAAATGTGTTTTTTCAGATTTTATTTAGATTTATTTAATGAACGTGCGCTAATGGAGTCGGCATGGCGACACCGCCGGCTCCTCGTGGGGGCTTTTCTTCTTCTTCTGCGTCTCAGCGTTTTGGTTTTACGGTAGATTAAAGTCGCCCAACAACGAGGACGAGACCTCTGAGGCTCAGCGGGACGAGAGGTCATGTGACTCCTTCTGTTCTCATCAGTTATTATAATATATTATGAATGTCTTTATTATAGCTGCCCAGTCCTCAAGGAGCAGCTACACACACACACACACACACACACACAGATCGTGCTCTGATTTGAATGCTCCTCCTCTTCCTCTTCCTCTCTTCTCTCGCAGTCCGAACCGCCCTGATAGCGATCATCGGATTCATGCCCACAAAGGGAGAAGGAGCCATCGGATCCCTCGACTACACCCCGGAGGAGAGGAGGGCCCTCGCCAAGAAGTATGTGTGTGGGTGTGTGTGGAGGTGTGTGTGTGTGTACGTGTGTGTGTGTGTGTGTGTGTGTGTGTGTGTGTGTGTGTGTGTGTGTGTGTGTGTGTGTGTGTGTGTGTGTGTGTGTGTGTGTGTGTGTGTGTGTGTGTGAATGTGTGTGTGTGTACGTGTGTGTGTGTGTGAATGTGTGTACGTGTGTGTGTGTGTGTGTGTACGTGTGTGTGTGTGTGTGTACGTGTGTGTGTGTGGGTGTTAGTGAATGTCTGTGTCTGTGTGTATAGGTCTGTGTGTGTGTGTGTGAAGGTGTGTGTGTGTGTGATATGATCTCACATGCTGGATTATCGGCCGCTCAGGTGGAGGTTGTGATCGTGTCGAGGCTGTTTAACACGCCGACTCCACGCCAGCATGTCATGTAATCAGCCCCCCCCCCCCCCCCCCCGGTGGGCGTGAGCCGGCACGTCGGCCTCTCAGCCGACCGTCTGTTTGTCTGGACCGGCCGGCTGTTTCATCAGCACGCCTATAAATACCTCGCCGCTCACCGCCCCATGGGAACCTGCTTTCATTTGATTTATTGAATGAATGTTATTATCAATCTCGTGCTGTTGTTTCTGTCTGATGACTGGTGACACTTCCTGTTTGTCGGTGATGTCACGCTGTGAGATTCGACTACCGCGTTCCAGTAAACTCAGATTGGAAATTTCCCAATTTGAGTCGGTGAAAAAACTGGCGTTACACATTAATTTGAGCAGAAGAAGCGTCTCGTTTTTACATCAAATAATAGTTTTTTTTTTAAACCATTTGTATCATTTAAATTAAATAATCCACATTTTCTTGCAGCCACAAGTGACGCGAGAGCTAAATGCTGAATAAGACCTTTTTAGTACAACTAAAAGTATCATAATGAACGTTCATGAAGACGGACTGAGAATATAATCTCACTAATATAATAACATAAAGCGTCCGCCGCCTCGACGGGGCCATGAAGTACTAAATGAACGCCGGCCGTCACGCAGGTGACGACCGGCGGCGTCTTCCCTCGGATTATCGTCTTCGGGTTCGTCTCCGGATGAAGACGGTCGATTCGGATAATTTAATATCGTAATGTGTTATGACCGTCTCTCTCCCTCCCCCCCCCCCCCTGTTTCCGGCCTCTACACAGCCGACCTTTGTGACTGTGGTCCCTGACGTGCCTTGTGACCTCTGCAGGTCCCAGGACTTCAGCTGCGAGGCGTGTGCCTGCTCCATGCGCTCCGCCCTGCTGGCTCTGACCCCCGACAGCAACCCCAGCGCAGAGGACCCCCAGGCCCACGAGCTGGCCCAGCAGATCCACTTCAAGGTACAAGAGAACACATGAAGAGGTAGACTTCTATACAACCAGCGTTACGCCCCCCTGGTGGGCAGGAGAGAGAATGCAGCTTTAAGAACCCGTTTCCAGCGTCCCATGCTGTTTCCTGTTTGTTGGTGCAGGCCGAGTCCAGTTCGTCCAGACAGCCGAGTGAGAGCGGCGGTGCAGAAAGCGACCCCGCCTCCACGCCTGCGGGCCGGGAGGAGTCCGAAGGGCCCGAACAGGTGGGTGTCCCAAGTGTAATGCAACACTTTGGTGGTTTAACTGTTGTAGCCTGAAGCTCCTGTGAGCCATTTGATTGACTTTCCTTTTATAGATTATGCTTTTAATGAATCTCGAGTTCCTTCCGGTGAAAAGTTCCACAGTGTTTACGTCTGGGGCTTTTATTGTGAAAGGAGAATGGGACGAGCGGTTCTGGTCTGCGCCGCCTTTGGCAAGGTTGAAAGGAGTAATTCAGTTTCCCAATTTGGACTTTATACACTATATAGAGAGGGTGTGATGGATTGTCCGTTCCATACCTTTTGTTTACTTCGCAAAAAGCCCCCAAATCACCATCGCTTTGGGGAAATAATCACAACGCTCCATTGCCGTGTTAAAAGTATTGTTGATATAACTTTATAAAAGGATTTCTGTCCATCTCTAAATATTTGTACATTTATATATATATTTATTTATAAATGTATATATGTATATGTATTTTTATGTATATATATTTATCTATTCTTATATATATACAGGACTGTCCCAGAAAATTAGAATATTGTGATAAAGTTCTTTATTTTCTGTAATGCAATTAAAAAAACAAATGTCATGCATTCTGGATTCATTACAAATCAACTGAAATATTGCAAGCCTTTTATTCTTTTAATATTGCTGATTATGGTTTACAGCTTAAGAAAACTCAAATATCCTATTTCTAAATATTAGAATATCATGAAAAAGTATACTAGTAGGGTATTAAACAAATCACTTGAATCGTCTAATTAACTCGAAACACCTGAAACACATTTTCAAATGTTTGATTTTGTTTTGCTGTTATAAATCTTTTTTAACTTGGTCTGAGGAAATATTCAAATTTTATGAGATAGGATTTTAGAGTTTTCTTAAGCTGTAAGCCATAATCAGCAATATTAAAAGAATAAAAGGCTTGCAATATTTCAGTTGATTTGTAATGAATCCAGAATGCATGACATTTTTGTTTTTTTAATTGCATTACAGAAAATAAAGAACTTTATCACAATATTCTAATTTTCTGAGACAGTCCTGTATACATTTATGTATATTTTTATATACATGTATTTATATATATATTTAGTTATGTATATTTATATATACATGTATTTATATATTTATTTATACATATATGTATATATTTATATATATATTTATTTATACATATATGTATATATTTATTTACTTATATATAAATGTATTTATTTATATATATATATACAAATATATTTATTTATACATATATATATGTATATATTTATTTACTTATATATAAATGTATTTATTTATACATATATATTTATACATATATGTATATATTTATACATATATGTATATATTTATATATGTATATATTTATTTACTTATATATAAATGTATTTATTTATATGAATATATATATTTATATATGTACAAATATATTTATTTATATACATAAACAAATATTTACTTATTTTCATAATTTTATATATCGTTCTATTTATTCATAGATATTTTATATTTAAATTATTTATATATTTAGAGCGAGAGAGAGAGAGAGATAACTTGATGAACGACACAGTTTTATTTCGGCCATTTTCTTCTCCTGATTTAGCCTTTATGAAAAGCCGACCCGGTTCGCTTCCCGAGCGTCGGGTGTTCCGAAGCTCCTCGCCGCTCAATCGTCTGCGTTTCGCCGCGCCGTCTTTAACGCAGACGATTAACGTACGTTTCACGTCGTTTATAACCGTCGCTCGCCGGCGTCCCGCCGAGCTCCCGGAGCCATCTCCACCGCGCACAGAAGGAACGGACGCGGTACGCCGACTCCGGCTTCTTTCCACCAGTTCAGAGGATGTGGAAGACCCAAGAGGATTGTGGGTATATATTTTTTTGTGCCCGCCAGCTGCTCCACACAGAACCTCCGAAGGAGCGGCGAGGACTCAGACTGCCGTCTCTGAGGTGAACCGCCGAGCGGCCGCGGCGACGACGCGAGCCTCCGCCGTCTGCCGCTGGCGTTGCGGGGGACGAGGGTTTAAAAGTCGCGCCGCGGTATCCCACAATGCATTGCTGCCGAGTCCAGAGGGATAAGCGCCTCCTAATTGGATGAAATGTGTGATTTCCGCGTATATCACACACGCGTTTAATGAACCGCGGCGGCGGCGGCGTCCTGAAGCCCGCTCTGTAAACACCGCTGCTGGAGATGAGACGAGAATGTTCTGATCCTTGAAAGCTCCTTTTTATTATTTCTAGGAAGTGAGAGAAGAAGAATCCCCCCTCTCTCCCCCCCTCTCCCTCGCGGCGTTTTAATTCAGTCGAACTTCACGAGTTCATAACATCGTCATTTACATATTTTATACATTTCTGTCGCAGCACGATGGAGCGAGCGTCAACAGAGGAGTTATCGGATCATAAAGCAGCCGAGCTGCCGGCTACGAGGACGACATCATATAATATATCATATAATATATATATATTTATATATTTATATTTAATATATATATATTATATATATTTATATAATATATATAATATATATTTATATGATAGATATATATATAAATATAATATATATATATTATGTATATAAATATATATATAGAGGTATAAACACCCTCCTCTAGTCTATGGCTGGAAAGCGACCACAATGCATCAGGATGAGCGTAATCCTTCTTCTCTCCCACAGGCAGAGACGTCTCCACCCACGGTGCCGGAGGAGGCCCCGCCCCCGGCGGCGCCCCCCGGCCCCGGCCGCCCCCTCAGCCCGCGGCAGCGCCGCGCCCAGCGGCACAGACATCACACCACCCCCAGCCGGCCGGCCTTCGCCGCCGCCGCCCGCCAGCCGCGGGACGTCGGCCGCGCCGGCTCGGTGGTCCTCATCGTGGTGCTCACCTTGGCCCTCGCCGCGCTCATCTTCCGCCGGGTCTACCTGGCCAACGAGTACAAGTTTGACTACGAGCTGTGACCCCCCCCCCCCGCCCGGCCCCCTCTAGCCCCCCTCCCCCTTCTTTACCCCTCCCCCTCTTTTCCCCCTTGCAACCACCTGAACATTAAACTCTGGCCAGCCGACGTGGAGCCGAGGTGATTGGCCGACAGACTTTTCTGAACCTCCCACGCTCGCCACCGGCGGGTTCGGGCTCCTGCAGAATAGCCGCAACCCCCCCCCCCCCCACACACACACACACACACACACACACCCCCGAGGTGTCTTTTTAATCTAAATGTGAATTTTACCCTCCAGAGTGTCGTGCGTTTTCTTTTTCTTTCTTTTTTTAAACGGGATCAGTTCAGCAGACACACACACACACGCACATAAACACACACACATATATACACATACACACACATACACACACGCACGCACATAAACACACACATATATACACACACACATACACACACGCACATATATACACACACATACATACACACACACACACATATACATACACACACATACACACATACATACACAAACATACACACATACATACACACATACACACACACATACACACATACATACACACACAGACACATACACACATACATACATACATACACACACACACACACAGACACACACAGACACACACACAGGCACACACATACACACAGACACACAGGCACACACACACACAGGCACACACACAGACACACACACACAGGCACACACACACACACAGACATACACACACATACACAGACACACATACAGACACACACACAGACACACATACACACACACACACATACACACATACATACACAGACACACAGACACACACACAGACACACACAGACACACACACAGACACACACACACACACACACACACACAGGCACACACACACAGACACACACACACAGACACACACACACAGGCACACACACACAGACACACACACATACAGACACACACACACACAGGCTCCCCACTCGTACCTCCCATGTCATTGTTCTATCCTCGCTCGCTCCCGGTTATTTAATTAAAATTGTAATATAATATGTCAATAAGATTCTGGGGGATTTAATTTAAAGTGACGTCTTCATCGTGGAAGCGTCGGCTCCGAGGGTCACCGCCACGACGACTTCTTCTACTTCCTGTTAGCTTTGAATATAAAGTCTGAATTCTTCTGCGTCTCCAGGTTCAACGTCAACAAGTCAGAAGGAACGTGCATTTATTGCGCTTATTCTTGATTTGAGTGAATTACATTTAGGTTTATAAATGCTCGTGAGCTTGACCCGCCGCCGTCTTCTCACATTCCGATGCGGCGTGTCCACGGGGCGAGAGGAAGTGACTCGCTCCTTCAGCCTCTTCCACCGTCGGCTCCGGGGGAAACGAGCGGACGTCTTCATCGAGTCCTAAACGGATCAGATCCTCATCATTGTGACGTGGCGCACTGTCGCTTTAAGGATTGGGAAGGACCAATGATGAGCCCTCTGGGCTTTTTAATAAACGCTGGATATCGGCCAGTCGGCTACTTTATTACAATTATTATTGTTTTTGTTTTTTTCATCGTGAGTTTCTCGACTGTTGATGTCAGAGCACCGACTTCATGAGAGTGGAAGTTAAAGAGTGTAGAGCTCTGAAGGCATCCGACGGCTGCATTCTCTCTCCTGACCACCAGGGGGCAACTCATCTGGTTGTATAGAAGTCTATGCTTCATGTGTTCAAGCTGCATTCTCTCTCCTGACGACCAGGGGGCGACTCTTCTGGTTGTATAGAAGTCTATGCTTCATGTGTTAAAGCTGCGTTCTCTCTCCTGACCACCAGGGGGTGACTCCTCTGGTTGTATAGAAGTCTGCTTCATGTGTTAAAGCTGCATTCTCTCTACTGACCACCAGGGGGTGACTCCTCTGGTTGTATAGAAGTCTATGCTTCATGTGTTAAAGCTGCGTTTTCTCTCCTGACCACCAGGGGGCGACTCCTCTGGTTGTATAGAAGTCTTTACTTCATGTGTTAAAGCTGCAGTCTCTCTCCTGACCACCAGGGGGCGACTCCTCTGGTTGATTCAGAAACATGTTTTATGTTTTCTTTCCTTCCCCCCCGCCGTGTTTATCTCTCGTTTGTCTTCCATCCTCGTGGTTTCACTTCCCCCTCGCTCGTATAAATAAACCCAAACCCTGTCCAACGTTTGCCCTCTTTTCTTTCGTTCTTTCTTTTTTTATACTTTGAGTAGGTTTATCGCTCCCATGAGACTCCAGAGGAACCCGGCGGGAAGCGATTTAAATTAATTATCTGCACAGCTGCATACAAATAGCCCCGAGGTAGACAGACTTACTTTTTTTTTGGCCAACATTTCAAAATAAAATACGGCTTGAATTTGAACTCAAGGTCTCGAAGAGTTTGGACTAAACTTTGATGGGAGGTCGCGACCGACTCCGACTTGTTTGAGACTGGAGGTGAAAAAGTGATTAAAATGTCCAGATAAAACCGACTCCAGACTTCCTGTCTCTCACGCGGTTTGTCAGCCTCACAAAAAACATCCAATCCGTGGATATAAATTCAACCGGAATCTTTTCTCGTCGCTCGAATCTCGTCGAAGGCTTTTAGTACTCTGCGCTTTGTTTATAAAAACGTGTTTTTCGACCGGATAATACTTTTTTTTGTAATCTCTTGGGATCAACCCGCACAAGTGGCGGGACAGAAAGTGGAGAGCTTAAAGCGAGGTCGCCGTTTATACTCGAACCGTTTAATGGGAGGTCAAAGGTCGGTTTTTTAATCGTCAAGGAGCCGTGAGACGAGTCGGCTGCTGGCTTTGTTCTCTCCAGAATGAAACCATAAAGGTGAACTGGCTTGTAGGAATCCGGAGAGAATAGCGTCATGCTAATTCCGTTAGCCAGTACATCAGGAGTCGGCAGGCTCGATTAAAAACGGGAGATTAAAAGGTGTTTTGTTCCTAAATCGTGACCGCAGAGATCCTGAGCCCCCAAAGTATACGATGTTGGAGCTTTCGCTGGTTTCCGTTTTGCATTTCCGGTAAAAAAACGTTTCCATCCTGACGGACCACCGGCGAGGATATGAAGACCCCCCGGAGAGAGACGGATGGAGAGGACGTCTGAATACGACACACACACACTCAAGCAGAGAATTTCATCATTTTAACTTTTTTTCTCCATTATTTTTCTCTTTATCATTAATTTCCATTTCACTGAAGATCTGGCAAAGAAAATAAGAAACATGCAGGAGACTTAATGTTGTTGTTGTCTGAGG
The DNA here is from genome assembly GCF_029220125.1 of Pseudoliparis swirei. Lineage (NCBI taxonomy): Eukaryota > Metazoa > Chordata > Actinopteri > Perciformes > Liparidae > Pseudoliparis > Pseudoliparis swirei. The sequence goes on from NC_079399.1 coordinate 3,072,949, forward strand.
ACAACATGCAGCTGCTTCTGACGCTCATGGAGGAGAAACATGTTTGTTTGCATCTCGCTGCATGTGGTGCTGATGCTGCACCTCCTGAGCCAGAAAAGAAGAGAGAGAAAAAATAAGCGATCTGGAGGCTGAAGACCAATCAGCGCGCCACCTGACTTCACCATCCTCCCTCCTCTCTCTCTCTCTCTCTCTCTCTCTCCTTCTCTCCCTCCCTCTCTCTCTCACTCTCCCTCCCTCTCTCTCACTCTCCCTCTCTCTCCTTCTCTCCCTCTCTCTCACTCTCCCTCCCTCTCTCTCTCCCTCTCCCTCCCTCTCTCCCCCTCCTTCTCTCTCTCAATCTCCCTCCTTATCTCTCTCTCACTCTCCCTCCCTCTCTCTCTCTCCCCCTCCCTCTCTCTCTCTCTCACTCTCCCTCCCTCTCTCCCCCCCCCCCCCCCCCCGCAAAGCACCCGCCGCCGCACTTGTTCGCTCACAGTCTCCCTCGGCGGACTCCTCTTCTTCCTCTTCTTCCTCCTCCGTCAGCAGGATGGTGCCGCGTCCCGCGCGTCCCACACGCTCACCGAAGGCGCCGCTCTCCGACTCGCTGCGGGGCTTCTGAACGCACCATGCCGGCTTACGCGCGGTTCCTGTTCGTGCTGCTGTGCGTGGTCCTGCTCGGGGAGTGCAGGAGGCACAGGACGAGGAGAAAGCGCTGGTCCGGACCCACGGAGACCCATAAGCCCGGCAAGTAAGTCCCGAACGAGATGCGGTTTTTTTTATTTGACCTTTCTGACCCTTTTTTGTGTGTGGAGATCCTCGCCGAGGACACATGGACCCGCAGCCGGCGCGCATTTTACGCACGACTCTGCGCAACAGACCAATTAACCAAAAAAAATGAGTTTGACTTCCAGGAACAACATTTGCAATCTGCACATGGACAAAACACCTTCCACGTCGCTATTTGTGAGGGATTTATTTAATTTATTTAATTTTATTTAATTAATTAATTATTTATTTATTTAATTTGTTTATTTATTTATTTATTTTATTTTATTTATTTTATTTATGGGAACCAGAGTGAGTATTAAACACGCAGATGCAGCTCGCCCTCCCTCCGGGTTGTCTTGAGGTAGTGGCGGTGTCCTCGTCCATCCTGCAGCTGCAGTTTTGTCCTCGTGTAATGTGCATTAATTTATAGTTTATTTATTTTTTCTCCATTTTCGTACTTTTGTCTTTGAGTTGAAAATGTAAAGAATTTAAATTGCATATTTTTGATCCAACCAAATAGATATTTAATCTCCTGGCATAAAAGACTCTGCACATTTTCATTTTTGAGAAGCAGAACATGCCTCATTCAAGGCAAATTAAATTGTTCTCATTTAATATAATAAATCTTAATAAAGAGATACTAAGAAGAGGAGGAATAACATTAACCACCTGCCTAAACAATACTAACAATAATTAAGTAAAGTTTAAAAAATCACAATTTACAGTTTAGGATCTCCGTAGATCTGATGATGTTCACTAGAAACTACAATAAATACAAAGAGCTCCATAAAAACACATCAATGAGGCTCACTTTTGATCTGGGGGAAAGTTCCACAAACACACACTATAATTTATTTTGCCACACACACACACAACATCCTGCTGCCGCAAACACTCCCTATGGCCCTGAAAGTGGATTCATCCACCGCTGAAAGTATAGTTCCCCAGACCAATGCAGCTGTGGTTCCTCCCGTGTGATGAAGCGTGCACACCTCTCTCCTCTCTCCGCCCCTCAGCCCTCTGACCAAGAAGGCCGCGGATGGAACCAAATCCAAAAAGGTGAAGATGAGCCACCTGCTGCGCATCGACGACCACGACTTCACCATGAGGCCGGCCTTCGCAGGTGAGCCTCGGGGGGCGATGCGATCATGTCGGGGCCGAATTCTGTGAGAATGATTTACTGCTGTGTCTTAAAGGAAGAGCAACAAAGAGAGTTCAGATAAAAGGTTTCTGAAGGGTCTTAACACATGCGTTCTCTCTCCTGACCACCAGGGGGCGACTCCTCTGGTTGTATAGAAGTCTACGCTTCATGTGTTAAAGCTGCATTCTCTCTCCTGACCACCAGGGAGCGACTCCTCTAGTTGTATAGAAGTATATGCTCCATGTGTTGAAGCTGCATTCTCTCTCCTGACCACCAGGGGGCGACTCCTCTGGTTGTATAGAAGTCTATGCTTCATGTGTTAAAGTTGCATTCTCTCTCCTGACCACCAGGGGGCTCCTCTTGGTGTATAGAAGTCTATGCTTCATGTGTTAAAGCTGCATTCTCTCTCCTGACCACCAGGGGGCTCCTCTGGTTGTATAGAAGTCTATATAGTGACTCTACTTCTCTCTTGATTTATTCCCTCAGTAAACATGAGTTTATGTCTCAGTCTCTAGTTTCAAGTCTTCTTCTATAGAGCATGATGTCATCATTTATACTTTATGGTCATTTAGAGTCACACAGACCATAAAGCAGGGGGCGCTTTAGGGGCGGGGCTTAAGGTGATTGACAGGTCTCTACGTTCCTCCTCAGTATAAATAATAATATAAATGGGGATGAACCAACATGGCGACGTCCGTGACGCCAGATGGCGACGACAAAATCGAGGTTTTCAAACCGGCGGCCCACAAACCACGGCTGTGACTCCTCCCACTGCTCGTATGCCGCCCGTGGCGTGAAGTGAATGTGGACGCCACGCTGAGCGGGGAGAGCGGCTTTATCGCCCGCCCGACTTCTTCTTCTCTTCCGTCGGGCTCACAAACCCAAAGAGATCAGGAATAGCTCCCAGCCTGCAGCGAGAAGAAAGAGAGGCGGATCTGCTTGCCTGTAAACTCTCTCTGACACGCAGAGCAGCAGATGTCACGCTCAGAGGAGCCTCGTCCTCTGGAGGCCGCCGGGCGCTCCTCACCGCGTCTCCTCCTCATCGGAGGACGAAGAGCAGATCACAACCGACTGAGGGGAGAGTGACTGGAGGAGCCTCCGGGAGCGAGGTGGCCAACGCGTCCTCATCCAGCGGGTTGTGTGACATGTGACACAAGGGGGACTCCTCTGGTTGTATAGAAGTCTATGCTTCATTAGTTAAAGGTGCATTCTCTCTCCTGACCACCAGGGGGCAACTCTGGTTGTATAGAAGTCTATGCTTCATGTGTTAAAGCTGCATTATCTCTCCTGACCACCAGGGGGTGACTCCTCTGGTTGTATAGAAGTCTAAAGCAGCATTCTCTCTCTTGACCACCAGGTGGCGACTCCTCTGGTTGTATATAAGTATATGCTTCTTGTGTTAAAGCTGCATTCTCTCTCCTGACCACCAGGGGGCGACTCCTCTGGTTGTATAGACGTCTATGCTTCATGTGTTAAAGCTGCATTCTCTCTCCTGACCACCAGGAGGTGACTCCTCTGGTTGTATAGAAGTCTATATTTCATGTGTTAAAGCTGCATTCTCTCTCCTGACCACCAGGGGGCGACTCCTCTGGTTGTATAGAAGTCTATGCTGCATGTGTTAAAGCTGCATTCTCTCTCCTGGCCACCAGGGGGCGACTTCTCTGGTTGTATAGAAGTCTATACTTCATGAGTTAAAGCTGCATTCTCTCTCCTGACCACCAGGGGGCTCCTCTGGTTGTATAGAAGTCTCTGACTCTCCTCTCTTGATGTATCCCTCAGTAAACATTGTAAACAGGAGTTCGCTGCATTAGAACTCTACGTGACACGGTAAATAATGTGCCGTCTGCATTTGGGGAGGCAATTAAAAATAAGAAGCTTCGAACCAAAGAGTCTCTTCTTTGGTATTTAGCATGTTTAAACACAGGAGGAGGAGGAGGAGGAGATCCGAAAAACACCCCACAGGGAGCTATCTCCTCTGGGATAACATGAGAAGAAGAAGGAGGATGAAGAGAAGAAGGAGGAGGAGGAGGAGAAGGTGGAAGAAGAAGAAGTAGGTGGTCTGTAAGCTTTTGGAAGAGGAGGAGAAGAAGGTGGTCTGTAGGAGGATGAGAAGGTCTGTAAGCTTGAGGAGGTGGAGGAGGTGCAGGAGGAGGAGGAGGAGGAAGAGGAGGAGGACATGCGTTCCCTTCTGCAGAAGTAGCGACTGCAGCTGCTGATGAAAGCCTCCAGTGCTCCTGCTCCCAGTGCTCCTGCTCCCTCTGGGAAGCGTTCCTCCTCATCTCTGAGGCCCCGACACCTCCTCCCCACTTGGCTCCTTCTCCCAGCTGCAGCATCTAATCCATTAGGGGGAAAGCGACGGGGGATTAGGGGTCTAATCCGTGAAGAGGAGCAGTCCAGCCTCATTAAGTGGGATGGAGAGGAGGAGGTGCTTTACTCCTCCTCTCAGCCTCACTAAGTGGGATGGAGAGGAGGAGGTGCTGTACTCCTCCTCTCAGCCTCATTAAGTGGGATGGAGAGGAGGAGGTGCTGTACTCCTCCTCTCAGCCTCATTAAGTGAAATGGAGAGGAGGAGGTGCTGTACTCCTCCTCTCAGCCTCATTAAGTGGAATGGAGAGGAGGAGGTGCTGTACTCCTCCTCTCAGCCTCATTAAGTGGGATGGAGAGGAGGAGGTGCTGTACTCCTCCTCTCAGCCTCATTAAGTGGGATGGAGAGGAGGAGGTGCTGTACTGTAAAAGCGTTCATAACATTAGTTTATGTTCGGGGATCAGCTGAGTTGTGTGAAGAGGAGGAGGATGATGATGATGATGATGATGATGATGGGAGGTTTATATATATCCTGCAACCCTTACAGGAGAAAGAAAGGGGGGGGGGGGGTCTGTGGGGTCTGTGGCCCAGAGTTAACTTTTAATTTGTTTTATTATAGAAATTGAGTGAAAATCAAATCCCCAAAAATTAATTCCTTTATTTAAAAAGGAATATAAATGTATTTACTAATCTATTCATTTATTTACCTATTTGCTTGTTTATTCATTTAATTATGTATTTATGTATTTATTAATGGACTTATTTACTAATGTATTCATTTATTTAACTATTTAATAATTTATTTAAATGTGTATTTTTTTATTTATTTACTTATTTACTAATTAATTAATTTAATTATGTATTCATTTACTTACTTACTAATTTACATATTTACTGATGTATTCATGTATTTACTAATTTATTCATTTATTTACCTGTTTACTCATTCATTCATTTATTTACCTATTTACAAATGTATTTATTGAATTATGTATTTATTCATTTACTTACTAATCTGGTCATTTATTCATTTACCCATTTACTAATTAATTAATTTCATTTCATTATGTAATGAAAAGGGCCTTCGGGGCCCGGGTCGTCGACCCGTCCCGGAATTAAATATTCCATATAAATTGTTGGTAAAAATCACCACAAATTGATGTCACACTTCCAGCAAAGCAGTTCTGTCTGGGGTAATGTAATCTGTATTCTGTATTATGGGGGAATCAAGATGAAGCCGCCAAGTGGGGTCTGCTGGCCCTTTTTATTTCTTTATTTGTATTCTTTATTCTCATAAAGTTTAATTAGTTTAGTAGAGAGCTAAATAAACATAGGATGAAACACTCAGTCAGCTCGCCTTCCCGAGGGAAATATTCCCTACTTTAGAGCTTTTAATATGCGTGAACAACTACTGCACAGGTGTCAAACACGAGGCCCGCGGGTCAAATCCGGCCCGCTACTTCATTTTCTGTGGCCCCTGAAGGCTTGAAAAGACATGAAGAAACTTAAAAGAAAATATCCTGCGCTTTTATTTTGAAGTTTTCAAATAAAATGGATTTATGTTATAATATTAGAGACATTTTCTTATGTACAACATTTCTACACAAATCAAATGCAAAGAGAGTTATTTAACATTATGTTCAGGAGTAGTTCATACAGTGTTTCAGGGACACCGGCCCTTTAAGAGGCGGCCATGATGCTGATGTGGCCCACGGTGAAGATTAGTTTGACTGCCCTGATCTACTGGAACACATCAACAAATAAAAGCCCCTCCATACCACCGAAATCCTGTATTTCTCACATTAACGTTAATTATGTAACTTTCTTAATTGGACACATTATGAAATTTCCCCCACGGGGACGAAGAAAAGTCAATAAACACAGAAACTAATCGGCCTTCAGTGGCTGGATGGATAACTCCATGCCACGCTGGAAATGCGTCCGGATTGTGTGCTTTTTGTTTATTCTTTCTTCTTTTTGCCGGTGACTCCGTGATGAAGAGTAAAGCGCGGCGTTGATGAAGCCGTCGTGTTCAGGCGGCTCCCGGGGAACCAGCAGCGTGCTGCTTTTTAACTCTGGACTCGCAGCGTTTGGACCTCGGTGACGTCGTGGTGGTGCTGGTGGGGGTCGTGTTTTGCGGTGGGGGTCATGTCGGCGTGACCTCCTGCTTCCTGGCCGGCGGCAGGAAAACGTGATCGGCGAAAGTCTCTGTGACGCGTTCGTGGGCCTCGTCTGGTGATCGGCGACGTGGAATAATCCGCTGATGCTTGTCGGCTGAAAATAGAAAAACGGAAATCTTCTGGCGAGAAAAAGAAGAAGGAAAACGCACACATGCAGGACATTTCATGTGAGCCTGGTAGTCCACACACACACACACAAACACACACTTTCTTTCACACATGCACGCCTCAATGTTGAAGCCACCCTTTGGAACGTGGTAGCACAGAGAGCAGACCGTCGGTCTGATAATGGGCGAACATTTTTCTTTGGGTTTTACCGGCTGTGGCCTCCTATGATCCGGAGGGCTGAGAATAATCACAGACCAATGTCGCTCCTCGAAGCGTTGCTGTTCCGGGCTTAAAACAGCAACGCGTCAACGTCAACAGGAGCTGGAATCCGGCTCGCGATCAGTGTTGGGAGTAACGCGTTTGTAACGCGTTACTGTAATTCCACTACTTTTAGCGGTAACGAGTGTAACGAAGTATTTTTTTTAATCAACTAACGCAGTTACAGTTACTGAAATTTAAATGAGTTCGTTACTCGCGTTACTCTCTTTTGTGAAAAATGAACACTTGCAGACAAGAAGACAAGCTAGGCTACTTTAGCTGCTTCTGATCTGACATCGCAGGACCTTGGTGGCGCAATGATATTGTAACGTCTCGGACGTTATGGACTGATGACACGGAGACGGGGCGACGTTATTATTCCTCCCTTTATTGGGCATTCACCAACACAGACAGCTGCTCCTCTCGGCTCAGCAGCTCCAACGTCAACAACAACGGTTCCCGTCAACCAACCTCAACTTCCGTTTTCCGACAGGTTAACCCCGCCTCCCCTCTACTCCGCCAATCACAGGCACGCCTCCCCTCTACTCCGCCAATCACAGGTCGCCCCTCGACCAGCACGCGGTGCCACACTGTGATTGACAGCCACTTCCAGTGTTGCCAAGTCCGCGGTTTTGCCGCTGGTTGAATTTTGTGTCCGCTGGTTCGGGTAGACCTATTTTGCATGCAAATTACATGAATATCTTTAAATAAAAATCCATATTTTAAATGAAATAATTTATTTATACCCAAATCCTACCAAACTGACTCCAGATCAGCACGTACACGCCGACACATCCGCGCACACAGGTGAGCACCCCCCCCCTCAATTATATGATATGCAGCACCTCAAGGCACCTTTGTTTTCTCTTTTAATTAGTGTTAATACTGTAGGCCAATCACTTTTATTTCATTGGGCCTAATGTGGTTAAAAAAAAACACTGTTAAATCACTGAGACAGTTATTTTGTATTAAGTTAACTAAAAAAGAGACTTTTGTACTCCTGCTTGATTTGAAGGCCTGTTGCCCTGTTGATTGCAATAAATAGGTCTACAACATGTTTATTGTGTTTGACTGTTCATGACATTAAAAAAGCAGACATAAAAGTAACTTAAAAAAGTAACTTTCCCTAGTAACTAATTACTTTGGATATACAGTAACTAGTAAAGTAATTCAATTACTTTTAAAAGAAGTAACTAGTAACTATAACTAATTACTAATTTTCAGTAACTTGCCCAACACTGCTCGCGATACGCGGCATATGGCGCGAGTGGGCGTGGGGAGGACACTCTGCCGACAGCTGGGGCCGGGCACGAGTTGATAACCCCTCTTCCAGGTAGCAGCTTTGCTGCTGGCCGGTTGCGTAACGCTGGGCGCCCTCGCCTGCTGCTGCTCAGATTAATGCCGCAGCCGGCCGATGGGCCTCTGGTACGCTCACGACACGAGGCTGTGTGTGGATCGCGATGATACGCTTTCCATTTCACCGTAAACACACACCGAGCGGCCACACGCCGCTTTAAATGTGAGCCGGTGGCTACGAAGCCGACGTTCAACGACATGACCGACGGCCACGAGAGCTCGAGAGACACGAAGCCACGAAGATGACAGGAAAAAAACGTGGGATTTTGGGAAAAACAATGGTTTTGTATTTGAAAAGCTCTCAAAGGGGGTTCCACAGGGTTCCTCACTGGGTCCCCTATTTTTTACGGTTTATATTCACATTGTCCCACAGAAAAAAAATTTCAGTACGTTCAGTAAAAAGTGGATTATCGAGGCCTTCTACTTATCCTTTATCACTTCCTTATTAAATTGAATAAAGTATGAAGTCCCACCTGTAAAAAAATCAAAACGCCTTTTTATTTATTTTTTTACATTTCAGGTCGATTAAAAATAACGATTACAAAGACGTCCACTCTTAAATGTAACAGTTGTGGTCCGATTGTGTGTAATTATTCCAACATCATTGAATTTGAGGGCGTGACCTCAATTATTTTCCAACTTATTTAGATAAAAGTAGCACGAATGCTCGTGCAGACGATGTGGTTTTAAAATTGGACGTTGAAACGTCGTCGTTGAATGCGATCTGGGGTCTCACAGAATTTACCAATATTATTATATTTCTTTTCAATCTACCTGATTCTGATAATATTAAACTTAAAAATAAACTGTGTAGTTTGCATCTTTGCCGATACCAATAGGTCCGACAGTCCTGTACTTTGAGATCTGACGAGTTCTGCATGTGTTTGGTCTTTCCTGCAGGTCCAGCTGTGCCCGTCGGAGTGGATGTTCAGGTGGAGAGCTTGGACAGCATATCCGAGGTGGACATGGTGAGTGGCTTAAATGTGTGAAAGCCATGAGGTACACAGGGAGTTTGAGGGTGAGGGACTACAAATAATGAAAGTGCTGTAATCTGACAGCAGAAAAAGAAGTCCATAACTAGATACACTCTGAGAAATAAGGGTACAAAAGGGTTAGAGAAGACTTGAGAAGTGTTCACTTAGGAACTCTCTTCATCCCCAAAAAAAACTTTTTGGAAGATCCTCTCAGTTCACCCCCCCCCCCCAAAAAACTACGATTGTGCATCAGGATTGTTGCCCCCGGCCCTTCAGGAGCCTCGTGAGGAATGCTGGGTGGATTGAGTGGTTCTCGGTAGAACCTTCTGTTGCTCTCTAGATGAAAAATTGGAAATATCTTGTCCAAGGATCTTCTTGTTTGCACTCTTAGAAGGTGGAAAGGTTCTAGAAAATACCTCCAGAAAGCTTTTTGGTGGAACCATTACACCATTCAATTCTGGGGTTCTGGGTGGAACCTTTCACAGATGGTTTTAGATAATAGGGGCTAATAAGACAGGATCCCTCTTTATTACCAGCATGAGAATTAACAATGACGACGATGAAGATTATGGCGACTCGCGTCTCCTCAATCCAATTTTTTTTTATTGGACTTCGCGAGATCAGAACGTCGTTCCCAGCAATCCGTTGTCCTTTGTGTGATATCCGTGTTTGGCTTTGAACCGACGGGCAAAATGCAACCTTTCAGGTTATCGTCATTTAGCTGTTGTTTTTCAGTTGGATTATCAGAACCAGATTACGAGAGCTCAATGGTAGGAATTGTTTATTCCCCCCCCCCTTCCGCGAGTAATGTAACTAAATCAACCTTCTGTTCTGGAACCGGAAACTCCCGTTTGAAAGGACGGCCAAGGATTACATTTAATTTTGGTCCCAGTGTGTATTTAATTGTTTTGGAGCATAGGGGGGGGGTATGAATGTTTCCCAGACGACGGCTGCTCCTAATGACATTATGTCATATCACAGAGCTGCAGGATTCAGTCACGCAGCAAACAATCCTCTGGGTTTCCTTCAGAGGATGACGGGTTTTAGCAAAAAGATGAGATTTTTTAGAAAGGATACCGTCGTCTACATTTCCCATGAGAAAACCCACACCGATGATGTGTCGTTGGTTCACTTATCCTAAACACAGCTGGTCGTTGTGTATAGCAAACCTATTATTAACCTGGATAGATCAGCGGCGCTGCAGCGGGGTTCGAATGAGTCAAACTAACTCGAAGTCCAACTTCAAGTTACGGTACCTCTGCACTTTAATGGTTAATGTCTACAAGCATTTACAGGAGACGTTAACGTATGAGAAAGAAGGGAATGCCTCTACTACACTCTACTTTGACACAAATAGATTTAAGGGCACAAACACCAGTGTGAAATGGCCTCTTTGTGTAGCGGGCGGCGCACTGGAGCAAAGGGTGTATTGTGTTGTTTATTAATTAAACTTTTCATTTACAGGATTCAAGGATTACGCAACAGGGGGCGGTAGAGTCACGATGTTTTTTATTGTCACATGCACAGTTAGCAGACAGTTAGTCCGCACAATAAAAGCCTTACGTTGCTTGGTCCTCCTGCCACACAGACTTAAAATAACTAAATAAACAATGTAAATGCTACACAAGCACACAAGAAAGGCATACCAAAAAAATTGCGTATTTATTGTGCGAAAACAATTCTGTGTGCAGATAGAATTAATATTAAAAGTGTTCATCAGACCCAGACAGGTCCGGAGAGGAAGTAGAGTTAATAATGAGCGATGGAGAGAGGAAAATTCATCCATGAGTAGAGAGAGAAGAGGAGAGAGGTGCTCAGTGTATCCTAAAGCGAGGAGAGAGGAGCTCAGTGTATCCTAAAATGAGGAGATAGGTGCTCAGTGTATCCTAAAGCGAGGAGATACGTGCTCAGTGTATCCTAAAGCGAGGAGAGAGGAGCTCAGTGTATCCTAAAATGAGGAGATAGGTGCTCAGTGTATCCTAAAGCGAGGAGATAGGTGCTCAGTGTATCCTAAAATGAGGAGATACGTGCTCAGTGTATCCTAGAATGAGGAGTTAGGTGCTCAGTGTATCCTAAAATGAGGAGCTAGGTGCTCAGTGTATCCTAAAATGAGGAGCTAGGTGCTCAATGTATCCTAAAATGAGGAGATAGGTGCTCAGTGTATCCTAGAATGAGGAGATAGGAGCTCAGTGTATCCTAAAGCGAGGAGAGAGGAGCTCAGTGTATCCTAAAGCGAGGAGATAGGTGCTCAGTGTATCCTAGAATGAGGAGATAGGAGCTCAGTGTATCCTAGAATGAGGAAATAGGTGCTCAGTGTATCCTAAAGCGAGGAGAGAGGAGCTCAGTGTATCCTAAAGCGAGGAGATAGGTGCTCAGTGTATCCTAAAATGAGGAGATAGGTGCTCAGTGTATCCTAAAGCGAGGAGATAGGTGCTCAGTGTATCCTAAAGCGAGGAGAGAGGAGCTCAGTGTATCCTAAAGCGAGGAGATAGGTGCTCAGTGTATCCTAAAATGAGGAGATAGGTGCTCAGTGTATCCTAAAGCGAGGAGAGAGGAGCTCAGTGTATCCTAAAGCGAGGAGATAGGTGCTCAGTGTATCCTAGAATGAGGAGATAGGAGCTCAGTGTATCCTAAAGCGAGGAGAGAGGAGCTCAGTGTATCCTAAAGCGAGGAGATAGGTGCTCAGTGTATCCTAGAATGAGGAGATAGGAGCTCAGTGTATCCTAAAGCGAGGAGAGAGGAGCTCAGTGTATCCTAGAATGAGGAGATAGGTGCTCAGTGTATCCTAAAGCGAGGAGAGAGGAGCTCAGTGTATCCTAAAGCGAGGAGATAGGTGCTCAGTGTATCCTAAAATGAGGAGATAGGTGCTCAGTGTATCCTAAAATGAGGAGATAGGTGCTCAGTGTATCCTAGAATGAGGAGATAGGTGCTCAGTGTATCCTAAAGCGAGGAGATAGGTGCTCAGTGTATCCTAGAATGAGGAGATAGGTGCTCAGTGTATCCTAAAACGTCCCCCAGCAGCCTATAAGCCGATAGCAGCATCTCTAGGGGCGGGACCAGGGCAAACCTCCCGTTGTCGGGTTAGCCTGACGTTTCATTTTGTTCAAGACAAAACGGGTTGTGTCTTCTTTCAAAAGCCGCCCAGTCTCCCTTCAAAAGATTCCTCTTCCAGGACCCTCTGATTCAACTCGTCCTAGTTTCAAACGGCTAATCTCATACAAACGTTCGCGGACGCGCTGAGATTACAGCCCTTGAAAACATCTCTCATTAGTAAAGTTCTTACACATCACAAGAACAGACGGGTTCAGACGAGCCCCTGAAACCCGCCGACGCCGCCTCACGCAACTTCAAAGGTTCTTTCTTGGCGGGCGCCATGAGTACAATGTGCTGTTGCAGCCATTATTCACACTGATCTGGATTATGTAATGCCGTGAGAAGAGTGGGCTGGAGGATGATCTGTGCAGCGGGGGGGGGGAGGGGGGGGGGGGAATGCCTGCATAGCAACATGGGTTGGAGGCCAGAAGACACGGGTAATACAGGACCAATGGAAGCGGTGGATTGTGTTCCCTTAACATATGTTGAGCAGCTCTCTAGACGTGTGTGTTTGCTCATAAGCAATCCATATAATCCAGCGGCGCTGTAATCCCAGAGGAAGAGAGCGGAGTAGTGAGACTTAATCCCCCCCCCTCCCCCCCTCAGGACTTCACCATGACCCTGTATCTGAGGCACTACTGGAAGGATGAGCGGCTGGTCTTCCCGAGCTCCACCAACAAGAGCATGACCTTCGACGGCCGCCTGGTGAAGAAGATCTGGGTCCCCGACGTGTTCTTCGTCCACTCCAAGAGGTCCTTCATCCACGACACCACCACCGATAACATCATGCTGCGGGTGTTCCCCGACGGACACGTCCTCTACAGCTTGAGGCGAGGAGCACACACACACACACACACACACACACACACACACACAAACACACACACACACACACACACAAACACACAAACACACACACACACACACACACACACACACACACACACACACACACACACACACACACACACACACACACACACACACACACACACACACACACACACACACAAACACACAAACACAGATATCTGTCATCTCGGGGGTTTTTCTCACCAACCAAATGCGGCTTGGCAGGCCTTGTTGCAGCACAAAGATGGTGATGTTTACACTGCTACCCCCCTCCCCCTCCTCTCTCTCCTCCTCCCCCCCACTCCTCTCTCTCCTCTCTCTCCTCCTCCTCCCCCATCTCCTCCCACAGGGTTACAGTTACAGCTGCATGCAACATGGATTTCACTCGTTTTCCTTTGGACTCTCAGACGTGCACGCTGGAGCTGGAGAGCTGTAAGTACTCTACTCTCTCTCCTGACCACCAGGGGGCGACTCCTCTGGTTGTATAGAAGTCTATGCTTCATGAGTTAAAGCTGCATTCTCTCTACTGACCACCAGGGGGCGACTCCTCTGGTTGTATAGAAGTCTATGCTTCATGAGTTAAAGCTGCATTCTCTCTACTGACCACCAGGGGGCGACTCCTCTGGTTGTATAGAAGTCTATACTTCATGAGTTAAAGCTGCATTCTCTCTCCTGACCACCAGGGGGCGACTCCTCTGGTTGTATAGAAGTCTATGCTTCATGAGTTAAAGCTGCATTCTCTCTACTGACCACCAGGGGGCGACTCCTCTGGTTGTATAGAAGTCTATGCTTCATGAGTTAAAGCTGCATTCTCTCTACTGACCACCAGGGGGCGACTCCTCTGGTTGTATAGAAGTATATGCTTCATGTGTAAAAGCTGCATTCTCTCTCTTTGACCACCAGGGGGCGACTCCTCTGGTTGTATAGAAGTATATGCTTCATGTGTAAAAGCTGCATTCTCTCTCTTTGACCACCAGGGGGCGACTCCGCTGGTCGTATAGAAGTATATGCTTCATGTGTAAATGCTGCATTCTCTCTCTTTGACCAACAGGGGGCGACTCCTCTGGTTGTATAGAAGTATATGCTTCATGTTTTAAAGCTGCATTCTCTCTCCTGACCACCAGGGGGCGACTCCTCTGGTTGTATAGAAGTCTATGCTTCATGTGTTAAAGCTGCATTCTCTCTACTGACCACCAGGGGGCGACTCCTCTGGTTGTATAGAAGTCTATGCTTCATGAGTTAAAGCTGCATTCTCTCTACTGACCACCAGGGGGCGACTCCTCTGGTTGTATAGAAGTATATGCTTCATGTGTAAAAGCTGCATTCTCTCTCTTTGACCACCAGGGGGCGACTCCTCTGGTTGTATAGAAGTATATGCTTCATGTGTAAAAGCTGCATTCTCTCTCTTTGACCACCAGGGGGCGACTCCGCTGGTCGTATAGAAGTATATGCTTCATGTGTAAATGCTGCATTCTCTCTCTTTGACCAACAGGGGGCGACTCCTCTGGTTGTATAGAAGTATATGCTTCATGTTTTAAAGCTGCATTCTCTCTCCTGACCACCAGGGGGCGACTCCTCTGGTTGTATAGAAGTCTATGCTTCATGTGTTAAAGCTGCATTCTCTCTCCTGAACACCAGGGGGCTCCTCTGGTTGTATAGAAGTCTATATAGTGACTCTACTTCTCTTGATGTATTCCCTCAGTAAACATTGTAAACATGAGTTTATGTCTCAGTCTCTAGTTTCAAGTCTTCTTCTAGACAGCATGATGTCATCATTTATACTTTATGGTCATTTAGAGTCACACAGACCATAAAGCAGGGGACGCTTTAGGGGCGGAGCTACAAGGTGATTGACAGGTCTCTACCAGAGGCGTCGTCTCTACGTCACTCCTCCGAATTCCAATTGTAGTCACTGGAGGAAACAATCAAAATCGACATAAAAGCTTTTTAAATACAATAAAATTTTGGAAAATTCAAGCTGGCTGCAAAAAAACAAGATGGCGACGACCAAAACGCCAAACTAGAGGCTTCAAAACGTCAACAACGGGCGACGTCACAATGTCTTCTCCCACGTCTTATTTATAGTCTGTTGGTGATCGGTGCATGACAACACATAGTCCGAGACATGAATACAAATAAATAAATGTACAATGGAACATGAATAAACACAAACAATAATAATAATACATTACAAAGACTGTGTTATGATGTCATTGGTTGCTGTAAATCCTCATATCCGTCCCCCTGGATGCTGACCCTCCATTCTGTCCCTCAGATGCGTACACGGACGAAGACCTGATGCTCTACTGGAAAAGCGGCGACGAGTCCCTGAGCACCGATGACAGGATTTCTCTGTCTCAGTTCCTCATCCAGGAGTTCCACACCAGCTCCCGGCTGGCGTTCTACAGCAGCACAGGTAGACGGGCAAAACGCCGCCGCCGAAGTCTCCCTGTGGGCGCCGGCTGCTCCTCCTGGAGGCCGCGTGGCAATTAGTGTGAAGCAACTTGATGAAGTGGTGATCACAAACCCCAAACTGAAAGCACCGCGTGTTGTCGAGAGGCAGTGATGTACTTTTAAGACCATAAATATTTCAGTTGTACGCTCCACATTTTGTGTTTAATCAACGTAGAACCAAGCGGGAGAACGCCAAGCGCTCCTCGCCGCGGACGGCTTGTTCAGAGCCTCGTGTTAAAGGCTCTGAAGTAATTGGGTTGGCCGAGTTAAACTAAGATTACATTCTTTCATGGTTTTTTTCTTCTTCTTCCTGTAAACTTTTCCTAAAGGACAATATTTTGCCTTTTTTGGACTCCAAGTGGTCTTGAGACCCGACAATTGTTGAGTCTTCATTCCACGGTGTGGGATGAACATGAGAAGTCCTCGCCGTCGGCGGTGTCTGACACTACTGGCTCCCATTGAAGCCGTCTCTTCAAAGTCAAATTAGTTTAAATGGTTAACGATGTTCGTGAGCGACTGGGCCGGGTATCGGTACTCCATAACTTTTAAGTTGTCCACCGAAGTAACCGAGTAGTATCGGGAAACTTCTCCAGTCGAACGAAACCCGCAACCGATCTTTGTGGAGATGTCTGACCCAGCAGCTAGCGGTTTGCAGATAGCGGTTAGTGGCTAGCGGTTTGCAGATAGCGGTTAGTGGCTAGCGGTTTGCAGCTAGCGGTTTGCAGCTAGCGGTTTGCAGCTAGCGGTTAGTGGCTAGCGGTTTGCAGATAGCGGTTTGCAGATAGCGGTTTGCAGATAGCGGTTTGCAGATAGCGGTTTGCGGCTAGCGGTTTGCGGCTAGCGGTTTGCAGCTAGCGGTTTGCAGATAGCGGTTTGCAGATAGCGGTTTGCAGATAGCGGTTAGTCACATATATTAATTATATTAATAAATATATAAAAGCTGAAAGCTTCTACTGAGTGAAGCTTTCAAAAGCTCTGAAAATAATTGTTTGGCTTTGCCCACCGAGGTTTTACCCGCTGAGATTAGCAGAAAAGCTTTTCCTCTGAGAAATGTTGTTTTTCTAACTCAAAAACTAGAGCACTAATGTTAAAAAGAAAACACCTTTTTGGGGCTATTTCAACACATTTATCATATTTCTCCTCACATTGTTATTTGAGACCCGCTGTCATAAAAGTTGTTATCCAATACGATTATCTCTTTTCTCTACCCTTCCAGATTTCTCCAGATGATTTCATTCCACCTGGCTCGGTATTTATTGTGGTATCATATCTCTCTTTTTGACCTCTGACCTCTGCTTCTCCCGTGTCTCCAGGCTGGTACAACCGCCTGTACATCCACTTCACCCTGCGGCGCCACATCTTCTTCTTCCTGCTGCAGACCTACTTCCCCGCCACCCTCATGGTCATGCTGTCCTGGGTGTCCTTCTGGATCGACCGCAGGGCCGTCCCCGCCAGGGTCTCATTAGGTAACGCCGGGACCTGTTGGCGCTGTACTGTTATGGAACGTGGGTCCGGAGGCGAGGCGACGAGAGATGAGTCCAACACATTTGGGGAAATGTGTTCCTTTTTCTGAGATGAAAAGGACGCAGGTTAGCCTAGCGTAGCAAAAAGACAGGAAGTCTCTGCTTAAAAAAATAATAACATGAAAACACTGCTAAAGCTAATTAACAAACCATGCATGTTTATGTGTTTGTGCATTCAGAAGTATGGCATGAGAACAATCTGTATAAATTCCATGAATCGTATGGAAATTGTGCACAGGTGGATTTTTGTCTGTCTCAATAGCGTTGATGCACTTATGAATATATTTATCGTAACGCCTTTTCCAAATAAGTTCCGACTCACGGAACTGGTCGGCCGTTTCTGCTAAACCAGCGGACACAAATGAACAATTAAAAATCGGATTGAAAGCAATTTCTGAAGATCGTTTCTCCATGTTTCTCTGGTAGGTGTTTGAATGTCTGAGGACACTCTTTTGAGGCAACTTTATTCACACCAAACCAGTTTCCTTTTTTTGCCGACCTTTCAAAATTCACAATTGCAACCCATGTATTGACTCTTGTTTATTCTGCACACAAAAAATCCAGCGCACCTTAACTCTGCCAAGACGATGCAGCTTAGTGTGTTTCCATCAACTTGTTTATTTATCATCCCTGTCGTGTTCTCCGGATCGCCTTCTCCATCTTTCTTTTCTTCAGGCATCACCACGGTGCTCACCATGTCCACCATCATCACCGGGGTCAACGCCTCCATGCCCCGGGTGTCCTACATCAAAGCCGTGGACATCTACCTCTGGGTCAGCTTCGTCTTCGTGTTCCTGTCGGTGCTCGAGTACGCCGCCGTCAACTACCTGACGACGGTGAGGGACGGGAAAGACCGCAAGCTCAGAGAGAAAGCCAGGCAACAGGTACCTTAACACAAAATATATATATATATATATATATATATATATATATATACACTACCGTTCAAACGTTTGGGGTCACCCAGACAATTTGATTTTTCCATGAAAACTCACACTTTTATTTATCAGATGAATATAAAATATAGTCAAGACGTTGAGGAGGTTATAAATAATGATTTGTATTGTAAATATTAATGTAGTTCTTCTTGTGGCTCAAAGGACGGCCAGTTTTATAGCTTCTCTCACCAGCATAACTGTTTTCAGCTGCGCTCACATAAAAAGGGTTTTCAAGGGTTTCCTACCCCTCCGCTAGTCTTCTAAGGCGATAACACAATGTACCATTAGAACACTGGAGACGGGCCTCTACACACTATGTAGAGACTTCATTAAACACCAGAGAATAGTCATTTACACATTCACTATGTAGAGAGAGTATTTATGATTCATTTAATGTTATCTTCATTGATAAAAAACAGTGCTTTTCTTTGAAAATAAGGAAATTTCTACGTGACTCCAAACTTTTGAACGGTAGTGTACATAATCGGTGCCTTCGACTTCTCATCCCGGTTCCTCCTCCTCTCTTTTCGCCCAGTCGCAGCTCCCTTGCTCCTGCGGCATGTCCCACGCCAGAACCATGATGATGGACGGCACGTACAGCGAGGCGGACGCCAACAGCCTGGCGGGCTACACGCGGACCTCCGTTGGCGCCGAGGACTCGTCGGAAAAACAGGAGCGCATGGTGGTGCGTCTCTCCCTGCACAACGAGCCCGCGGGGGGCGCCAAGAAGAAAGGCCTCCGCGGCTTCCGGATCATCCAGAACACCCACGCCATCGACACCTACTCTCGCATGATCTTCCCCGGCGCCTACATCCTGTTCAACCTGGTGTACTGGTGCATGTACTGCTGAGCGTGTGCGTTCCAGACACACAAAAAACACACAAAAAACTGTTGACCTTAGAAGAGAGAGATTTTATTCTGCATGTTTCGACGAGGATGGTATACAAGTATGTCGGACGCTTCTGGTTGGGAAATATCTCAAAACTCTGGAAGTCATCGCCGGACTGGACCGCTTCCTCTGCTTCCTCTGCTTCCTCTGCTTCCTCCTCTGCTTCACATGATTATATCACAAGCTCATTCTTGCGCTCAATCAGTCTGCGAAATACGTACGCAGCTACAAGATTTACTGGATCCAATGTCGGTGACGATAAAACCAATCGCACAATTACGTGACTACACAACTACGTCTCCCTCTCTCTCTAACCCGACAGAGCGATGTTGGACCTCGGCCTCGCATAGTTACCCTCCTAGTAGCCTATCCTGAGAGGAGGAGAGACATTTCCCTGCTTTAATCCGGGTTCTGGATCAAATGTGTGTAAAGGGGGTCCGTTTAGGTCTGTTTAGGTCCGTTTGGGTCCGTTTAGGATCCGTTAAGGTCCACAAAACCTTGTGGTTCTGACTGTCTGCGTCTTTCAACCTTAGTTATTCCTATTTGTGGATTGTTTAGTAGTTTAAATAATTAAAACTGCTGGGCATTAGTAGGCTTTTAAAAAGGTATTTGAGAGACAAATATTTGTGCAGGGAGAACATCGCTTACATAAAGTAGAGACAGCTGATGTGACCTCCCGCCTTCCAAGTGTGTCATTCTCACCATTCAGTAGTATTATTCATTGATAATTAATTTCTTTTATACAATATCGTCCTGTGGAGTATCATTTGCTTTTGATTTGATTTTGCGCTCTCCAACAGATAAAAGAAATACAGCTTTAGGAACTGGGTCCTCATTTGACGCCGCCATTTAAAACTAGAGGTGTAGTCCTTCAGCTCAGGGTCCAGGGGGGACCAGGACTAGAACCAGAACCAGGACTGAGCGGGGCAGACCCTGATCCTGTAAAGTGAGAGGTTTTCTGGAGAGACTCGGAAATTTAAGTTCCTACCAACAGCAATGTGCCACACTGAATATTGAAGTTTGAATTAAATGGCTTTGTAATGTTTTTTTGGTGTTTTTTTACAATGTGGAGAGAAATGGAAATTCACAGGTCTGGTACAAGTCAAACCGTGAATATTTCATCACCCCTAATGAAGTTGAAGCCATTGTGTCGGCCATGTGCACAACCAGCAGAGAACATGAGCGACGATAATCGGAAAAGTTTCGGTCTCACCAGAAACATCAGTTGTCTTGTGTCAACCAACTTTTTGGTGCAAACCAGCCCCCCCCCCCCCCCCGTGAAGACTTCCCTCAACGCCCCTCTCTCCTCTAAAACTCTCTTTCTTCGAGGTCAAACTGTCAAGAATAATAAGAGCGGATACATTTGGCTTTCTATTTCCTCCGTAACCTTTGGATCTGAGTACCATAAAAGTCCAGAGCAGATGGCTAATGAGGCAGTGAGTGTGCTAAATACCAGGCTGTCTTCCCTTAACGACAAATTTTCAATTAACGTGACAGTAAATGCCGCCCCGTACTACCCGTGGACTACTGTTGGCATTTACAAGACTGAAGCGACCCATGAAGCCAGGAATAAACCGGATGTGACTACTGTACACCACACACCACTGTTGCTGGGCAAAGTTTTCTATTTATTCATGTATTTACGGCTTGTTCGTTCACTAAGTTTCTTTTATTCATTTATTTATAGTGCAGCAATAGATTCATGTGCCATTATAGAGTGACGCTGTATCTTTATTGATGTATATTTCTTTCAAAAGGACTTGAAATCATGGGAAGCTTTACCAGTGATGTAACCAACTTGAACCGCCTGAACTTATTTTACTTTTTTATATACACCAACATGGCTGTATTTTTATTTTGGGGTTTAAACTGAGTGACTGTGTAGTTTATATTGGGGTTTTTCTGAGCAGAACTCTTTAATCAGGTGGGTCAATAGTGAGATAAGTCTGGGTTTCAACCTGCGAAAATGTCCAAGTTTTAAGGCGGTAGTTTGACATTTTGGTACGCGGCCTAGAATTTATATAAATTATACAGAACAGAAATGTAGGAAAGAAACTTTGGAGAGTGAACGCAACATCAGACTTATTTTATCCATCTCCTGATAGTTAACTAACTAGCTTTTCCATCTCCAGACTAACTAGCTTGTCCTTCTTCATAACTGGCTAGTTAACCAACGAGCTTTTTCCATCTCCAGACCAACTAGCTTTTCCAGCTCTAGGCTAACTAGCATTTCCAACTCCAGGCTAACTAGCTTTTCCAGCTCCAGAGCTAGTTCGTTAACTAACTAGCATATCCATCTCCAGACTAACTAGCCTGTCCAGCTCCAGATCTGGTTAGTTTACTAACTAGCAAGTCCATCTCCAGAGCTATCAAGGTACCTAGCTAGTCTATAAAGCTCACGGCTGCTCTCCTCCTGAGAAGGGTGAGGAGGAAGCTAGCTGACTAGCTAGCTTACTAAGTAACTAAGTGAGTAAACTTTAACGTAACCCACTCTTGTAGAGCACATTGCTATCAACAGATAAGTTGATTAGACGTCGTTGCTCAGATAATTTTCTCTAAACGGTGTCACATGACAGCAGAGTTAGCAAGTCATCCGCTAGTTAGCTGGCTAACTCTTCTACGCTGTGATGGTTACAAAAGATTAGCCCAACGGAGGGCCGTTTCTTCCTCCTTCTAATAGTTCAGTTTATGAGTAACACGTCGATCCAGAATAGAAGGTGGTAATTTAAGGTTAGCAGAAGGCTAAGCTAAACTATTAACAACAGTCTTACGCTAAGCTAGGCTAACCACCTTTTGGCTTTAGCTCCGTACTTCATGCACAGTATTAGAGCGGCGTTGCTCTTTTTCCTCTATAATCTTTAAGCAAGAAAGTGAAAGAAAGAAATGTCAAACTGCTTCTTTAAGGTGGGGGACCCGCTTGGTAATCTTTACGGTGGCCAACATTGCGCTTTTGCCAAAAAATAAATGTGATTTTTTTTTAATTCGATTTTGATTTTGTTCATGTATTTTTAAAAAGTTGCATATCATTTCGGAATGAAACTCTCATAACAAGCAAGTCAGATGGCATCTCGGTGCAAAAACAAAACAGGAAAGAAGTAGCTCGCTTGCAGATCCATCAGCTTCCATCCCAAACTTCATCTATCGGAGAAAAAAAATATTTCAGAATGTAATGCTTTCAGGTCACATTTCACAAATAAAGACTTTCTTTCACACGTTTTAAACGAGTCCTGATTTACACCATATCCGACCGAGAGAATTCAATGATGCCGTGGAGCTCCTGTGGTTCCGTAATGACGCGACGGCGTGCGGCTGAGAAGCTGTACCCAAAACACTCACAACTTCCAAGAATAATGCATCGGACACAATCTTCCCCGTTTGACACGCACATCTGTCTTTAATCCAGATTTTAGAGAGCACTCTGGGCACATCTAATCCCCAAATAAACAAATCACGTCAGATTCGCCTATGCTACCACTACTTTCAAACATAATAAATTAATAAAAAAAGAAACGGCAACTGATCCCACGGCCGTGTCCTTGTTGTTCATTAATACATCTGCTCACTGACTCACGCTCTATGTCTGGCTCATCCTCGGGACGTCTGCTGTGGCTGGAAAGAAATGTTGTGTCTGGCATGAATTAATAAATATTTACACATATTTCTTTGAAAAGCCCCACCACAAAAAAAAGAAGAAGAGGAAACACGATATAAATAGTTTACAAATCCCTGTGTATCCAAAGCCGACAGCTTTGGGGTAGTTTGGTTGGATTCTGAACAGGAAGTAAAAATATCAGATTTGAACCGAGTGTGACCCAGAATTAATTTTTTTTGTCGACTTTTTTCCCCTTTTTTCTGCGTTTTAGCGATGACGAATCTCAGTTACAGGGTTTCCTCATGGGAGAATGTTTTTGGGACTGGGAATATCCGTTTCTATGCACCACAAATCTAATGAGAGTTAGAACCAAGAGCATGAAATATTTAAGGGCCATTGACGGAAATAGAGCGATGTAATCTGCAAGGTGTCATCTCCTCCGCTGTTAATATAATGGAAGTCTCCTCCTTGCTTGTTCATCCGTTGTATTTAATCAATTATTCTCTATATAATAAGACCATCTTTCAAGGTAATTGTTACCTGGATGTTCATAAAAGTCACAAAAGGTCAAACAAAGTTCACAACAAACTAATTTGGAGACAATTCATTGATTTTAACGGCCACTTCGGTGCAAACTCAACATATTACCACCTTGTGTAAATGATATGAGGCAGTGCATTGATTGGTATTGCACTTATTTTTTTAACAATAAACAATCCTAATTAAGCTGTAACATGCAGTATTTTATTTTTAACTAACTCACGAACTAACTAACAGGAAGTTCTCAGAGTGAACTCATTCTGAACTCTGCGTGTAACATGCCATGTGGTGTTCTGCTGACATCTACTGGTGGCTCTGAGGTACTGCGTCTAAATCCTCGTCTAATAACTGACACATGAATCATGAACAGCAGAGAGAAATGTTTTAAATATACATGTGAGGCGTTATCTTATTAAAAAATATGTATTAATTTCCAGAAACGAAGTCTGAACATTAATATAATCGTTTTATTTGAAGAGGGACAATGCACATTAATGAACACTTTAGACAGGTTATGTTTTCAGTGTAAATATGCCAGATTATAGCTTTGAGCTAATTTCCATCCGTAGTCCCTGACGTACAATATATAATAACATGACATTTGTAAAAATATTAAATACATGATATGTAAAAAGAGCAAGAGCAGCATACATGAGTATTTACCACATGGCAGTACAATATAGCAGCAGTGACATGTAAAGTGCAATACAAGATAAGATAAAAGTGCTACATAAAATGCAAGAGGAGAATATCCCTATGCTAAAGTGCATTTAGCGGTGATTGCACGTCTGTGTGTTTCTCAACCATTCTTTTAGTTGACCTTTAAAGCTGTTGAGGGTGGCACAATCCCGTATCTGAGTTGGGAGGCTATTCCACAATGAGCTTCCTTTAACGGAGAGGACATTTTGGCCAAAAGTGGTCCGTCTATGGGGGACTTCACAGTCTCCTCTGGTTTCTGACCTGGTGGAGCGTCCAGTGTTTTTTCTGTGGATGAACTCCCTAAGGGAGGGAGCCAGTCCATGTAAACATTTATAAATAAAACCCATACTTTTAAAAGACTTTAAATTGTCAAAACTCAGGAAATGGTGTTTCTCAAGGATAGTACAGTGGTGGTATGAATTAGGCTTTCTGTCAAACACCTTGATAGCCCTCTTGTACAGCTGTTGTATTGGTTTCAGGTTTGTGGCACAGGCAAACGACCAATTTGTAAAACAGTATTCAATGTGGGAAAAGATCATACAGTGGAGGTATGACTTTGCAGCATTGATGGTTAAGAAGGGTATAATTTGTTTAAAATTTTGCAGATTGAATTTTATGGTGTTGGAGATTTTTTAAATATGTTTTTTAAAATTCAAGTTTGAGTCTAGTATGACCCCAAGATACTTGAAGTGGGGGACTAGTTGTAGTTCTGCTCCGTTTAAAAACACATTTGATCCTTCGATTACGACTGGTCGTTTACTGAACATCATGCATACAGTTTTTTTTGCATTTAACTGTAAGCAAATGTTGTTCAGCCAGTGTTGGACCTTGTCCAAAGCATTTGAGAGACACAATGAGATCATTTCAGTATTTTTCACCTGTACAAAGATGACCGCATCATCGGCATACATTTGTACATTTAACTCAGGACATACATTAGGTAAGTCATTTATGTACAGTGAAAACAGTAATGGTCCAAGAATGGAACCTTGTGGAACCCCTACAGGGTTGACAAGGTATGGGGATTTGGCACCGTTGACCAAAACACTCTGTTTTCTGTTTGATAAATATGACTCAAACCACTGTATTGAGTCTGCTGAAAAGTTGAAATAAGTCAGCTTTGTCAGGAGCACTTGGTGGTCAACAGTGTCAAAAGCTTTCCTAGGGTTAGGGTCCTAAGATAATATTTTCTTTTATTAGTCCCGCAGTGGGGAGATTTACAGGATTACAGCAGCAATGGGGTAAAGTGAGCACAAGAGACATAATTAAAGCTGCAAGCAGCGTCGAACGGGTCCTCGCTCACCCGCGCCGGTCGGGGGAGCCGGCGCCGAGGAGCCGGCGCCGAGGACCAGGCGCGCGGTCGGACTCGACTGGCCGCGACTTGTAACGAGCACGACAAGTATGGGGCGGATCCGACAAGAGTCCAGTTCAGCCGCTAGGTGGCGCTTTAACTACGTGAACATATTCATGCGTCGTATCCCGACGTGAAGTATAGACCGCGTCATGTAAATTCGATGTAAAATGCATAAATGCTTGTCGCCTTGAGTTGTGCACTGACGTCTCAATTCAATTCAGTTTATTTGTATAGCCCATTTTCACAATTTACAAATTTGTCTCGAGTGCATTACAATCTGGACACAGACATCCCTGACCTTTGACCTCACATCGGATCAGGAAAACAGAGGAGTACTCACAATCTGACCCCGACCTCTCAAGGCATCACGTGTATGATTAGTTGGGCACAGTGCATCATCCAATCTCCATTTCAACCAAGCTGCTGAAGCAGACTGGTGTTAGCGAAACTTAGGAGTTCTTCAGCGTCATCTGGAAAACAAAATTGCAGAAACAATAATGGTGTCAATTGGTCTCTTCAAAAAGCAAATACTGGTATGATTCATAAACTTCAAAGCATAATAACATAACAAACGTGCGGCTGGACAATCCTCCTTAGTGCCACGTCCTATAAAGAAACAGAATAAACAAGAAAGTAACGGATTTGCTTTAAATAAAATTCAAATATTGTCATAATATTAATAATATTTATTTTTCGCTAACTTTAAATTGAATTCATTCGAAATCCGCATGGTGATATCTCATGAAAATAATTCTGGGCCTAGCTGAGGTCACCAATAACAAGACTGCAGTGTAATTTTTTAAAGAAAGTTACAGATTTGCTTTAAATAAAATTCAAATATTGTCATAATATTAATAATATTTATTTTTCGCTAACTTTAAATTGAATTCATTCGAAATCCGCATGGTGATATCTCATGAAAATAATTCTGGGCCTAGCTGAGGTCACCAATAACAAGACTGCAGTGTAATTTTTTTAAAGAAAGTTACAGATTTGCTTTAAATAAAATTCAAATATTGTCATAATATTAATAATATTTATTTTTCGCTAACTTTAAATTGAATTCATTCGAAATCCGCATGGTGATATCTCATGAAAATAATTCTGGGCCTAGCTGAGGTCACCAATAACAAGACTGCAGTGTAATTTTTTAAAGAAAGTTACAGATTTGCTAAAAAAAAAAATCAAATATTTTCATAATATTAATAATTAATACTGCGCACCATTACGATGACTGTGCAGTGGATGCACTGCTCTGAAGGAGGTCGGGCAGTCTTGGTCCTGTGCTGGTCCCAGTCCACAGGAACTGGGGGCAACCATGCTCATTATACTGCAGTCCAAACATCTCCATAGTGTCTGCAATAGAGATGAACAGCAGGACACGGAGGTTAGTACAGCAATCAACATCTGATGTGTGTCTATGTGCAGTGATTTTGATGAGCACACTTTACATCTCAATGTCAGATCCCCTTCTAGTCAGAATATGATTACACTATGTAAAAAACTTCATCACACTCTGGTTCTAACATTGCTGATGAAAGTATACAGATCTCGTAAACAATATACAGGTTAATAACACCAAATGGTATTAATATTCTTAAAGAGTAGGTAAATAATATTTACCATATACTCATTAAATTCTGAATTAAAATAAATGGCTCAAGAAGTAATCTTAAGCATCACTCCTAGTTTTAATAAGCTGCTGGTAGTTTAATCTCTAATAACACTTCATGTATGAATTGAGTATATGTTGTATGACAGCCGTAATATGCAAAGTAAACAGTAATTATTCTTTCAAATGGATGTGGAGCAGTTAAATAGCTACATGAATATTAACTGCATGCATCTTCAAGCTTCATCAGAACACATTTATAACGTGACGTGAATTCAAAGACACACCGTGACTCTGTTCAGAGTTTACCGTTCTTTCACTGCGGTTATGTAACGTAATATCCACAGTATTTATGTGTTCATGCCGACTGGCGAACAGGAGAAACCATTATATATTTGAATGGAGTGGCGTTAGCATGGAGCTCCTCGTGTAGCATAGCATTGAGTAACCTGTGACAATCACACACGGAGAAAGAGCACCGGATAAACACGGTGGATTTTACAGCGGTCATGTGAACAAGAGACTGCCATGACTAATTATCGTTGGATTGTAGTTCATTGTAATACATTTAAAATTCTTACCGTCTCAGACGGAGCAGACTGCAGACCAGGCCGCCAAAGCTGCAGTGTGATACTTCTTCTGCTCTAAACAGCGGTTTGCATCAATATATTTGGTGCATTACCGCCACCTGCTGGCCTGGAGTATCAGGCGTCAGCAGCGCTGTGTTATTGTTCGTCTGCTTCTTGATGTATAAAAGTGAGTTGCATCCATATATTTGGTGCATTTGACCTGCTCCTATATGAATTTTCCCCGGGGTTAACACAAATCTTCATTTAGCCTGTTCGGGAAATAAGACATTTTCACCCCCCCTACATGTTTTCACAGTGTTGGAACTTGTCCAAACAATGGACCCCATGGTTCATTTTTCTTTTCCAAATGGGATAATGCAATTTCATTTTTTTGGCACCCATGTAGCCTAATCTTTTTACCATTGCCCCTTTTGCCCCCTTGGGAAAAACACGGGGGGAGGGGGGTTTAAACGTGCAAAAAATCTGTCGGGTGTTATTAGGGGCACTTTGTTCTCTAAAAGTTAATTCAGCTGGGCCCAAAACCCTTGTTTTCAGGCTCCTAGGTCTAGATTTCTTTATAAGGGGATTTGGGAAATTCGGCCCCCCCGGATGGGAGGGGACAAACCCAAATTACTGCGGCGGTCACGGGTTTGGCACCTCACCGCCCACCGGCCCCGCCCTTTTCGGCCCTTTTTGCCCATTGAACAGGGGACATTTGGGGCCCTTTTCGTTAAGTCATTTCCCGGCACTGTTGGCTCACGAATTTTTGCTCGGCCGGCCGGTGGTATACGGCCTTGTTTGGATGTTTTTTTTTAGGGCGGGTGCTTATGGGGACTAAAGCCATTCTATAATGTAACCCTTTAAAAAAAAAATTCCCCAATGTCCACCTGACAAATTTAAAAAAAAACCCCAAACCCCTTTCCCCCCCTTTTACCCTAACGGGTTTTTTTGCTTTTTTTCTCGTTTTGGGCCCCTTTTGGGGGCCCATTGGGGGGGACATAAGGTTTAGGAAAAAGCTTAAGGGAAAAAGGGGTTGGGGCTTTAAAATCATATTTAATATAATTGGGGACTTAATATTTTCGGTTCTGTGATTCTTTGATTTTTCTTTTTTGGTAGGTCTTTTTTTTTCCGCTCGTTTTTTTTTAGGGGTCGAGGGCTTAAATAAATTCATTATTTGCCCTATTTTATTTTTATTCCGTACTTTTTTATTATCCAAAACTGCATTGTATTTTAAAGGAAATTTTCCCTGGGTTGTCCTACAACTCTTATTTAAAATAAGTGCTTTAACCCCCAATTTGGGGGCATATATTATTTAAAAATTTTTCCATTTTTTTTTTTTTATTTATTGAAAAGTTTGGGGGGAAAAAATTTTAAAAAATAAAAAGGGAAATAAATAAAAAAATATATTAAAAAAATTTTTTTTTTAATTTTCCAGGGGGAAAAAAAAGGGGGGGGGTTTAAAAAAATTGGCTAACATCTATTAAAAACATTAATAAAGATGAAAAAATATACACAATCAAATGATTCTATAATTTTTTAACCTTTTAATTTGTTCAGTTTTCCAATTGTTTTAAAATAAAATGGCAACTTGCTATGGGGGAGTAAATAATTTATCAAAGGGGGTTTTTTTAAAGGAGAAAATTTTATACTCTTAATTTAATTAAAATAAATTCAAGTTAAAACCTTTTGTTTTATAATTTAATCTAAAACACTTTGTTTTGGTATAGTGTATGACAGCCGTAATATGCTAAGTAACCAGTAATTATTCTTTCAAATGGATGTGGAGCAGTTAAATAGCTACATGAATATTAACAGCATACATCTTCAAGCTTCATCGGAGCACTTTTATCACGTGACGTGAATTCAAAGACACCTGACTCTGTTCAGAGTTTACCGTCCTTTCACCGCGGTTATGTAACGTAACATCCACAGTATTTATGTGTTCATGCCCACTGGCGAACAGGAGAAACCATTATATATTGATGGTCATAGCTAGAGCTAGAGCTCGCCGTTAGCAAGGTTGGGGTTTGCAGACCAGGAGAAGGCAGGATAAAGGGTGGATTTGCGGTCTGTGAAAAGAACTCTTCACGTTGTAGTTATGTTACATTTAAATTTGGGGCTAAGCCCTGCAAAGGGCAACTCTTATTTTTTCCCAAACATTTCATCAATATTTTTGGGGCATTCCCCAGGGCCGGGGTTCAGGGGAAACCCGTTTTTGGCCCCATATCATTCATAAATTATTTTGATACCGACCTGCTCAGATATGACGCTTTAGGTAAACTTATCTGAAATGAGATAGCTTGCACAAAATTGACAAACAATATTGCGACATCCGGTACAGTTTAGAGCATGGGCCCAAAGGGACTTTCTTTCCCATGGTGTTAATAGTCGTACCTGGTTTCTGAGGTCAAATAGCACGGCGTAATGGGCTGCCTAATTGAATATTGTAGGTGGCGCTATGGAGCAAATTACCATTGAGAATAAAATCCTATCTGGAATAATCTTTGATTCTAATAGTTTCCAAGGTATTTTCAGGTTAGTCCTAAACCTTGGTTGATCTAGAGTTTGGTTCAGCCCAATAGTAGAACAAGGTAAAATGTTTGGTACATATACAATTTGAGTGTGTTACAAATTTGACATCTGATTGACCGCAGAAAAAGCCTATCGTAAAGTGAATAATTTGGTTATTTTACTTCTCAATAGGTGATCAATAGTGTCCTGGAAGAAATGTGCTTGTTTCTTCTGTGAATTGTTCAGGCCTTGACTGGCATCACACATGATTTGCGTTAGTATTGGATGAGTTTAAGTATAGTTTACATAAAGAAATCACAGAAGAAAATTTTGGCAGTAAAACCGATTTCCACCGACGAAAAGTCCGTTTCACAGTGTTCATTATATCAACTTGAGATTCTATAAAACTGATTTTAGCGATTCTGTTGTTTGTGGAGAAATAATCGATGGGAAAAGTGGAAAAGGGAAATCAAGCAAAAACAAAAAGATAAAGCCAACTTTGGTGAATTATTGTACCCTACGGTTTAAATGCACGAAATTTGCTGTGAATGTCCAGGCACCATTCTGCACATATCCTGAAAGTCTGTTATTTTTCTCCCAATAGTGTTTTATGCTTCAACAGGACAGCTAAAATGTTCTTTGAATAGATCCTTACCAGACAAATTTAAAAGATGATAGATCTTAGATGATGTACTCCATATCATTATCTCCAATAGGTTTGGTTGAATTCCCGTATCGAAAGCCTCTGATTGTTTTACCAAAAAATATGGTGGAAATTAAGTGGTAGCTTAGTGCAACTTTTGTAGAGCAGGTCCAAGTGGACTGTGAAAAAACATAGTCATAAATATGAATAGTTGCAACCTAAAATTAAAATTTAAAAGAATTAAAATTACACCTTTTTAAAAATTTTTAGTAAACCCAAATTTATTAAATAAATGGTTTAACTCAGAACAACCCCCGGGGGAAAACCCGGGGTTTCTTTCTTCCCATTAAGCCAATGGGATACCCATACATGAAAAAACAAATTTAATTGCAAAAAACTAAACCCCCACAAATTTTCACTTAATTTTAATGAGATTAAAAATTAGAAAGGGACCCCAAAAGGGGAAAAGAAAGGAGAAAAAAATATAGAAAACCATTTTTTTCCCCTTTAAAAAAAATTTTTGTTTTTTCAAAGGGGGAAAAACCCCGGGTTGTTTTTTTCCCTGGTTTAAATTAATTAAAAAGGAAAAATTTTTCCTAAAAAAAACAAAAAAAAGAAAAAAAAGAAGTAGAAAAAAAAAGGGGGAAAAAAAGAGAAAAAAGAAGGGGGAAAAATTTTTTAAATTTAAAGGGCAAAAAATTTTGGGTTTTTTTAAACAGGGAAGGGTGGGAAAAAAAATTTAAATTTGGGAAAGGGTTTCCCCGGGGGGAAAAACCCAGAAAAAAAATTTTAAAAAAAATTTTTAAAAAGTTTTTAAAAAAAAAAGGGAAAAAATTTTAAATTAAAAAAAAAGGGAAAACCAAAAATGAAAAGAAAAAGCAATTTGGTAATTATTTAGCGCTACTACGTAAATTGCACGAAATTTTGTGAATTCCGGTATTCTGCCATATCCAGCTGTTATTTTTTCCCAATAGTGTTGAAGTTTGGGCTTAAAAACAGGCACCCTAATGTTTTGGGCTAATCATTTCAATGAATATTTGAAAAATGATCTTTTAAGTTTCCATGACAATTCAATGGTTTGGTTTGAATTACCTTTGGGTAAAAAACCCATTTTTCAAAAAAAATTGGGGTTAGAATAGGGGTGAGGGTCCGAGGGCTTTTTGAAAGAGAAAGGGCCGTGGCCCTTGAAAAAAACTAACACCCAACTCTGGGTGAGGCGGCAGGTCCATTTCCCGGTGGCGCTAGAGCCATTTTAAGCAAATTGAGTTGTTATCGAAATTTTCACCAAGCCGGGGAAATTGGAAGGTGAGTTTGGGAATGATACATTACCCAACGGGAATGTTTTAAAAAAAAGGAAATTAAACTGCAAGAATGGGTTCAAAGGGGGGAAGGCCGGGAAAAAATTTTTCCCGTTTTTTCTGTCACAATTTGATTGAGTCCATTTTTTCAGCCATAGGGCGCTAACACGTGAACATATTTCAGGTCGTGGCTTAACTGTAAAAAATTTAATGAGATTTAACGCTTGATTAAGTAAAAAAAGTGAGGGGAAAAGAAGTGGGATCTTTTAATTTAAAAGCTCTCCGGTTGCCAGACAACATATGTTTTTGGCGGAAGTTGAACCATTTGTGTTATCAAAAACAGAAACCGGGGATTTCCCTTTAACAAAAAGGAAAAAAAGGGCAAAAAAAAAGAAAAAAAAAGAAAAAAAAATTCTTTTAATTCTAAAAAAGGAGTCAAACAAATTAGGGTGAAATCATTACCAGGCTTAAAGTGCTTTTTTTTTATGGTGAATATGTAAAAAAAGTGATAAAAATGTTTTTTAAAATTAGGTGCAGACCAAATATTGGAATTTTACGGGCAGGGTTCATTTTTTCAAAAATTGGTTGACTTCTAATGGTAAAATTGTTCCTTAAAAGTTGTTTGGGCAAGGTTCAGGCCTTGCGGGCATCACATGTTTTTAAGTTTGGATGAGTTTAAGCAATAGTTTTAACAAAAATCACAGAAAGTAAAAATTATTGGCTTAAACTTAAAATTTCAAAAATCCGTTTTTTTCACAGTGTTCATTATTCAAGTCTTGAGATTCTATAAACTGATTTTAGCCGTTTCTGTTGGCGTTTTGGGGAAAATAATCGATGGAAAAGTAAAGGCCAAATCAAGCAAAAACAAAAAGAAAACGGCCAACTTTGGTGAATTATTGTAGCCTACGGTTCAAATTGCAAATTTGCTGTGAATGTTCAGGTCCATTCTGCACATATCCTGAAAGTCTGTTTTTTTTCCCAATAGTGTTAAAGTTATGAGCATTTAAAACAGGACAGCCCAAATTTTGTTGGGCCATAGATCCTTACCAAATGATATATTTGAAAAAGATGATAGATCTTAGATGATATAGTTCCATAATCATTTTTCCCCAATAGGTTTGGTTGAATTGGACCCGTATGTCGGACAAACGCCTCTGATGTGTTTTCACCAAAAAATATGGGAAAATTTAAGTAGGCGGAGCTTAGGTCCTGAAGTTTTTGTAGAGCAGGTCCAATGGACTTGGGAAAAAAAAGCTAGTCATTTGAACATACTGGGTGAGCCCGGTCAAATTCAGGTGGCGCTAGAGAGCAATTTTTGAAAGCCAATTTCCGTCGTGTCATCCGGCTATTTTCACCAAGCCTGAATTCCAAATTTGGTGAGTTTTGGGATATGATCACCCAATATCCCAATGTTCAAAATAAAAAGAAGAATTTAAAGCTAACAGCGCGGATCTCGCTCACCGGCCGGTAGGGCGAGGGCAACGGCCCTGGGAAACTCGGGGGACTTTAACAGCACAAGTTTGGGCGGATTCGACAAAGTCCAGTTCAGCCACTAGGTGGCGTTTAACTCGTAACATATTCATGGGTTCGGCGTAAGTATGAGCATGAAATTGATGTAAAATGCATAAATGCTTGTTAGTTTCCTGGCCAATAATCAGTTTAGATGCCTTCATTTTTTGATCTCGGGACCATCAATTTCTGGGACAGACATGACCTGATCCTCGTCAGAAAACAGAACTACAATTCCCGACACTCTAAAGGGATCATGTTATTAGTTACAGTCATCATCCAACCACACCAATGTCACGGGTTTAGATAATTCTTGCGACTAAAACATCATTTAAAATAATGGTCATGTCCTCAGCAGAATATCCTGATGATTCAAGGACTCTCAGTCCATAACAAAGGAATGGCATGCAACTCTTAGTTTCAATCCGATCATAACAGTAATAACAAGAAGTAACGATTTAGTTTAACTAAAATCAATATTTCAAATTAAATTGTATCGTAAACTACAATTATTCATGTAAATCATGGTGTTCTGAAAATATGTTGAGGCCTTGTAGGTAATATCCTCAGTGTTTTTTCTTTTTTTTTTTTTTTTTTTTTTTCTTTTTTTTTGTTTTTTTTTTTTTTTTTTTTTTCTTTTTTTTTTTTTTTTTTTTTTTTTTTTTTTTTTTTTTTTTAAGTCAAGCCTGATAATAATATACACCAACATTTGGGACATGTAGTTTATTTTCTGAGAATCCTTTATCGGTGGCTAGAGATAAGTCGTTAAAAAATGTCAAGTTTAAAGTAAGATAATATAATTAATAATTATACAACAAAATGTAAAAGACTGAGAGAATGCATTATCTCTCTAAGTTAGCTACAGTTCCATCTAGACTCACTGTCCTTCTTCATACTGAGTTACCAACATGTTCCATGCAACCTAAATCTTTTCCAGCTCGATTCTCTAGCTCCTGGCTGCTTCCAGAATCAGCTGTAATGTTTAACTCTTCAGCAACAGTTCGCTCAAATGCCAATTATAACTACGTATTGATGAGTCAAAGCATCTAGAACTTTGCTGCCTCTAATAGGAACTGCACATATAAATTTATAGATTTTACATCTTGTGCACTTGCTATCACGATGTTATTCTTCTCAGATAATTTTCACGGTGTCACATGCACAGTTGTCATCTGTAACTGCTATCTACATGTGTTAAAATTGCTACAAAGTTCTTCCTTTAATAGTACATTTTAAACATAGCATGTTGTTTGTTATTTAAATTGAACTGTAACTTTACGTCTTGCGCTTGAGCTAAATTTCAGCACCATGAAAACACGAATTGCGCTGCTGATTCCTACATTCTGCAGGGTGAGAAAGAATTCCTGTCTTAATGGACCAGTGTAACTGCCAGTAACAATGGCTTTGATATGGAAAAAAATGTTTATTTGTTCATTAATTTTAAAACAAAACAGCAACACCATACAGTATCAGAAAAAACAGGAAAGAACTCTGATCCACAACCTTCCCAACCACTTCGGAAAATTAAAGTCAAAACTCTGAACTTTCCTTAACCTTTTCAATGTTAAACGATTATTTCACCATATCGCCTTAAACAATAGGTTTATCGGAGATATTCAAAATCGCCAAGTTTTTTCGAAAGTCAGGATTCGTTTAACGCACATTGCTAATCCAGATTAGGCCTTTAAGATCTCACGTCAGATTCACTCATCATTTCCATATTATTCCTGACGATCCCGGCTTGGGACTTTCTAGACATGCCTATCCTTTTTGGCGAAATTTTCGGTTATTTTAAAACCCAGCCCGGTATAAAATAGTTCAACGTGATCCGACAGGCTCGGACTTTGACAAAAAAATAATAACAGACAATTTTTGTTTACTTTTTTTCTACGTTCTTCCTATGGAGATGTTGAAAATCCTTTTGAACTAAAGGTTCGACAGTTTGCTGTTAGAGATGAAGGTGACTACGGAAAAACTTTTGTATCCTATTACAATTATCCATAAATGCATCTAATAATGTTTGTGTCGTAATGTTAAACCTTGGCAATCGATTGGCACTTGCATCTTACCCCTGGTGTTGGTCTAAAAAGTATTGACTTTTTTCATACAATCTTCTTAAATGGTTTATTTACTATAGAAAACTAAGAGTCCAATGTATTCTAATTTAATATTTTTTTTAATCTAGGTGTGCTGTTAACTCACGAGAACATCAGAGAGAAGTTTAACATAAAATATAGAAAGAATCACAAATAAAGAACTATTACTGCAGAGTACAGCAGATTGCGGCTATAAATCAATACAGAAATAACAGAACATAATCATGGTCATCATTGTATGGTGATTACAAGTTCACGAGTTTTTATTCTGTTTAATGTAACATAAAATAAGGTTATATCATAAAATGTGTATGAAATCTTTAACTTAAATGTTTTGTCACATTAAGCGCCGGTTTTGATCATAAGAAAGCCTGCTCAAGCATAATCAGTCTGGACCGCGTCCTCAACATCAAAGGAGACTGGATTTCCCAATTCACAAAAAAACCCAATATTATTTAAGAAGGGTGTTTTGGGTTTGGGAGTTTGGAAAATTTGAATGTAACTTTTTTAAATATTTTTATTTACATTATTTGAAAAGCTCAGATGAGGGTAAAATGGTTTTCTTTTTTTTAAATTTTTAAAATTATTTAAATTAGGTGCTCAGTAAGACCCCAAAAAAGTATTAAAAATAGTGAGAAAACTTAGAAACCAAGCAAAACTTCAGTAAAAAAAGTCCCAAAAAAAAACCAGGGCTTTTACGAAGAAGCCAGGGGGGAAGATGGCTGTTTTCTTTAAAATAAAGTAAAAGAGTTCACAATGATCCCTTTTCCCAATGGTTCATATTGTAAAAAATTTGGGTTGAGTGTATTTTAGGCGGGTTGTAAACAAATACAACATTTTTTGGGTTCATAGGCTAAAAATTGTTTTCCTTTTTCACATTTGAAAACAAATTTTTTTTAACACATTAAATTTTTTTCCGGGTTCTAATTTGAAAGCTAAAATTTTTGCATTAAATTTGTTGGAAAAAAAAAAGCCTAAGTCAAATATTGGAGTCGTTTTTAAACCCCTAAATAAAATTTCGGATAAAAGGGGGGGTCAACGGGTCAAAAAGGTTTGGTAACAAAAAGAACCCCCCTTTTTTCAAAAGGAAAAAATTAGGGAATTTGTTTTTTAAATTTTGATTTTTCATGTTTTATTTCTGTTTCACTCCAAACTACATTTATAGTTAGACCCGGGTATAGGTTCAATCAAAATTTTTGAAAACGATAAAAAAAATTTAACTTCAAGTATGTTTTGGAAAATTTTT
Organism: Pseudoliparis swirei; assembly: GCF_029220125.1. NCBI lineage: Eukaryota > Metazoa > Chordata > Actinopteri > Perciformes > Liparidae > Pseudoliparis > Pseudoliparis swirei. The sequence goes on from NC_079399.1 coordinate 3,109,436, forward strand.
TTAAAGGGAAAACCTATAGATTAGAAACTTGCACAACCCCCTAACATAAAAGAAGATAAAGTCAAAAAGAAACTTTTCCCCATATTAAGATGCTGGAAAAGGTTTATTTGGCAAAAGGCCAAAAATTTTAGGGGCCAGAAAAAAAAGGCCCGCTGGGAAAAAATTTTACAAAAAAATTTTTTCCCCAACAAACCCCTAAAAGGGGCCCAAAGAGGAGAGGCCCCCATTAAAGTAAACATTTTAGAAAACCCCGGTAGTTAAGAATTAAAGGAACCAAATAAATTCCACCCTTTTACACTTTTCCTTTTTTTGGGAAAAGAAAAATTTTAAGGGCCCGGGGGGGAAAAAGAAAAATTTGTGGACCAACAGAAGCCTTGACAAAAAACCCCGCAATTTTTTTTAAAAAAGGGGGTTTTTTTCGGTACTTGTTCCTTTTTCTAAAAAAATTTTAAAAAATTCCCTGTTTTTTTAGAAAAGGGGTTTTTCCGTTCCCCAAAAAAAAAAAATTTTTCCGTTTTTAAACAAAATTTTCCCCTTTTTTAAAAAAAACTTTTTAAAATTGGTCATTTTTTTTTAAACAACCCTTTTTTTTTTTCCCCATGAATAAGGGTTCGGTGAAATTCAATTCTTAATTGTTTTTTGTTGCCCAAATTTTCAAAATTCAAATTTTTTGGGGGTCTTTCAATTTTCCTAGAACCCCGCCCAAAACCTACACGGGGAAAATAAAATAATCCTTCAAAAAAAAAAGAAACCTTTGGAAAAAAAAAAATTTCCAATGGAAATTCAAAGGGTTAAGGCAAAAGGCAGTAAGTTAAAAAATTAATAAAAAATACAGATATAATATTCGGGAAATTTTTGGCTTTTTTGAAATGTGTGTTGAAAATTTTTTTTTTTTCCAGGTGTCTTGTATAAAAAACAAATGGAAAAGGGGGGAATAGAAAAATTTTTTTGTCTGGGACAAAAATTTTCATTGATCATAACGGGGAACGTGAGGTCTTTGGCGAATAAGGCGGATGAGCTCGGCGCGCTGGTAATGACCGAGAGGGTCTTCCGTGAGAGCAGTCTCTTGTGTTTCACTGAGACGTGGCTGCACGCGGACTATCCGGATCACAGCGTCCGTGCCCGGCTTCAGGACTGTTCGGGCTGACAGAGACGCTACACAGAGCGGTAAGAAGAGGGGGGGCGGGATCGCTGTTTATGTGAATGAACGGTGGTGCCATCCGGACCATGTGTGCGTGAAGGAGCGCTTCTGTAGCCCGAACATTGAACTGTTGGCCGTGGGGATGCGCCCGTACTATTTGCCGAGAGAGTTCACGTCCGCCATTGTGGTTGTCGTATACGTGCCGCCATCAGCTGACGCTGAGGAAGCTGTGGACACCATCCACTCCACTGTGTCTGCTCTGCTGAATCATCAGCCTGGAGCATTCATGGCTATCACTGGTGACTTTAACCACACCACATTGGAAAAAGCTCTGCCAACCTTCCATCAATACATAGACTGCCCAACAAGGAACAATAAACTCTGGACTTGCTGTATGCTAATACTAAGGACGCATACAGCGCCACTGCCCTTCCCCTCGGCAGGTCTGATCATGACCTGGTCCGCTGACACCCAGGTATGTTCCTCTGGTGAAGAGGCTGCGGTGACCACCAGGACTGTGAGGAGGTGGTCTCTGGAGGCTAACGACGCTCTACAGGACTGCTTCGAGTCAACGGACTGGGATGTGCTGTGTGGACCGCACGGGGAGGACATCAACAGTATGACCGACTGCATCACGGAATACATCAAGTTCTGTGAACACACCACCATCCCATCACGGACTGTGCGCTGCTTCCCCAACAACAAGCCCTGGATCACCAGGGACCTGAAGGCGCTTAACATGAAGAAAGCGACTTACAGGTCTGGAGACAGGGATGAGCTGAGGAAAACCCAGCGCAACCTGAAGGTGAAGCTCAGGGAGGACAAGGACTCCTACAGGAGGAAGCTGGAGGCCAAACTCCAGCTGAACAACACAAGGGAGGTGTGGTCTGGCATGAAGCAGATAACTGGCTTCAAGGTGGAGGAGACAGCCAGGGGCTCCTGGAGAGGGCCAACGAGCTGAACTGTTTTTCAATAGGTTCAGTTCACAGCCTCCCGCCTCCTCCACATCACACCTCCCAAACACCTCCTCCCCCTCTGTCCCCCGCTGAGCTGCACATCCACCGAGCCCTCAATAACAATGGGCTCCTCCACCTCCCTCTCTCTGTGACGACTGACCAGGTGAGAAGACAGCTGGAGAAACTACACCAGCGCAGAGCTGAAGGTCCTGATGGCATCAGCCCCAGGGTCCTAAAGACCTGCGCCACCCAGCTGTCTGGTGTCCTGCAGCGCCTCTTCAACCTCAGCCTGAGGCTGGGGGAAGTCCCGTAGCTGTGGAAGACGACGTGCTGGGTCCCTGTCCCAAAGAAGTCAGCACCATCTGGCCTCAACGACTACCGACCGTCGCCCTCACCTCCCATGTGATGAAGGTGCTGGAGAGGCTGGTCTTGGCCCACCTCCGCCGCAGGTGAAATCATCGTTGGACCCTCTGCAATTTGCTTACCAGCCTCATGTGGGAGTGGGCGACGCCATCATCTACCTGCTGCAACGAGCTCAGTCGCACCTGGATGGAACCGATGTCTCTGTGGGAGTCACTTTTGACTTCTCCAGTGCATTTAACACCATCCAGCCACTGCTGCTGAGTGAGAAGCTGCGGTGGCAGTGTGGACGCGCCCACCATCTCCTGGATCACTGACTACCTCACAGGCAGACCACAGTTTGTCAGAATGGGCGTGTGCTGTCTGGAACGGTGGTCAGTGATGTTGAGCCCCACAGGAACTGTTCTGTCTCCTTCCTCTTCACCCTGTACACCAGTGACTTCCAGTACAACACGGAGTCATGCCATCTGCAGAAGTACTCTGATGATTCTGCAGTGGTCGGGTGTATTAGGGATGGACGGGAGGAGGAGTACAGGGCAGTGGTGAGTGACTTTGTAAAGTGGGCCGATGAGAACCACCTGCGGCTGAACGTGGCCAAGACCAGAGAGATGGTGGTGGACTTCAGGAGGAAGGCGACAGCTCCTACACCTCTGAGTGTCCTGGGAGTGGACGTGGACATGGTGGAGGAGTACAAGTACCTGGGCGTCTCCATCGACAGCCGACTGAACTGGAAGGCCAACATCAACGCTGTGTACAAGAACGTTTTGAGTCGTCTCTTTTTCCTGAGAAAGCTTCGATCCTTCAACGTGTGCAGCAAGATGCTGGAGTTATTCTACCAGTCGGTTGTCGCCAGTGTGCTGCACTTTGCCATTGTCTGCTGGGGGAGCAGCATCGGAGCCGGTGACACCAGCCGTCTTAACAAACTGGTTAGGAAGGCTGGCTCCATCATCGGCTGCCAGCTGGAGCACCTGGAACAGGTGGTGGAGAGGAGGTCGTTGAAGAAACTGGTGTCCATATTGGACAACCCGGACCACCCTCTCCACCACCTCCTACAGGGACAGAGGAGTACTTTCTCCAGACGTCTCCTCACGCTCCGCTGCCACAAGGAGAGATACAGGAGAACATTCCTGCCGACGGCTATGAGGCTCTACAACAGTTCACCTCTTGCCAGATCACCCTAACCCTTCTTATATATTTTTTTTTTTTTTTTTTTTTTTTTTTTTTTTTTCTTGTGTGTTGCTGCTACTGACTCGACAAATTTCCCCTTGGGGATTAATAAAGTATATATCTATCTATCTATCTATCTATCTTAATGTGCACTGTCCCTTATTAAATAAACCCAGTAAAAAATTTAATTTAAAAAACATCCTCCAGTTAGCTTTTCATCTTACCGACCTGAGTCGTATTTGGGTTCAAACCGGTTGTATATTTTGTACGTATAATCATAATTACTATAATCTACAGCTGTGAGATAAACGCAGAGGGATAAAAAGTACACATTTCCCTGACATGTAGTCCAGAAGTATAAAATATAAAATAGAAACATTCTGCAGCACTTTTTATACCAACATTTAAAAAAAGAAAAGATCTATCAACATATCTGCAGCAATGTTACGCTTTATGTTGCGCAATTCATGCAGTTATCCTATTTGCTATATTATTAAAAGATCGTTAGAAATAATCGATGCAGATGCATTAAAATACCGAAGCATCCGCATCGATTCACACATTTCGATAAGAAGTGAGTTGTTTAATTTGTGTGCTAATGGTTAGTAATTGGTGAGCGGTGTGGTTCACTCATCTGGCCACACGGTGGCACTGTGGGGTTACCCAGCTTCTTTTGGAGACAGCGTTCAATCTTTTTCTTTGTGTTTTACAGTTTAAATGATTCTATTTTAGCCTGTTTTTCATAATGTAATATTCTCATGGATCTTAAATTACATTTAAATGTTGAATAACTGTTTTTAATCATATTCACATGTCTTTTTACAAGGTCTTTCTTTTTTAGTTTTGTATAGATTGCGGAAAAAAACTCTCTAAACCGTTCCGTTGTAATTGAGCCGCTCGTTTAAATGACGTCACGCCTCCGTGTTACTATAGCTGCAAATGTTTGGCAGATTATTGGTTATTTTTGTGAAGCTGCACCAATCAATACTTCCACATTATTATAATATAAATATGACACCACGGTGGTTATCAGAGGAAAGTAGCTTGGTGAGCCCCGTGTGGTCAGATGAGTGAACAACAGGAAGAAGAAAAAAAAGATTTATATTTATAGACACTTACAATTTAATACTTTTAACATGCAAATATAACAATTCACTTATTATAGAAATGTGGGAATTTATGTAGATGCTCCTGTATTTTAAATAACACATCAAGTTTAAACATAGAAGAATAAATAATGAAGACAGATGAACAAGTTTTGTATTGTTTTATTCTAGAGTTTGCAATGCTCCTAATTCTTTTGGAGTAAACATCCCTGACTCGTAGTGCTAGTGGGAGTAATGCTGACATGTGGCTGTTTGTCCTCCTCGTGTTTCAAGCTTTCATCTCAACCCGTGAGAGAGACTATCGGGTGTCAGAGACGGTGAAGAAGGGAAAAACAACACAGCGGGAAAAAAAGGTCCAGGAGTCGAAGCGGAGGGCGATGATGTCATGAGGGATCAGATTCTCGCCTCGGGAAAAGCCAGAGACGGAACAATGAGGGAAAAAACATCTTTCGTGACCTTTGGTGGTGATTAACATCGAAAAGGTCACAGAGGTCGAGGGAAGCACGCTGACCTCTCCCCTAGGAGAGGGGAGAGGTCAGCGTGACTGAAGTGAACTCATGTCGGGGGTTCATGTTGGGAAGATGACACGGATCGGGTTTCAGGGCTCTTTTGCTCTTCTTCCTCCTTCATTGGTGTTGTTTTTGTTGTTGTTTGTTGTTGTTTTCTCGCCCCATATTCAATTCAATTTCAATTCAGTTTATTTGTATAGCCCAATTTCACAAATTACAAATTTGTCTCGGAGTGCTTTACAATCTGTACACATAGACATCCCTGCCCCAAAACCTCACATCGGACCAGGAAAAACTCCCAAATAACCCTTCAGGGGGGAAAAAATGGAAGAAACCTTCAGGAGAGCAACAGAGGAGGATCCCTCTCCAGGATGGACAGATGCAATAGATGTAATGTGTACAGAAGGACAGATTTAGAGTTAAAATACATTCAATGAATATGACAGAGTGGATGAATAGTTCATAGTAGGCATATTCCACGATGGAGACCTCCACGATCCATCAGATGGAGGTAGAGAGGAGGAGTGGGCGGAGTCTCAACAGTGGGCGGAGTCTCAACAGGACAGTGGCGTAGTCAGGAGCAGGAATTCCACGACCCAGACCTCGATGATCCATCAGCAGATAGGATCTATGCCGTCTCATAGGGTCCGATGACCCCATGAGACGTGAAGTCACAAGGACTCAGGGGAGAAAGCAGAGTTAGTAAAGTGTGATTGAGAGATGAAAATTCATCCTTAAGGAGAGAAAAAAGAGGAGATAGGTGCTCAGTGCATCCTAAACGTCCCCCGGCAGCTATAAGCCTATAGCAGCGTCTCCAGGGGCTGGACCAGGTGAACCTGATTCAGCCCTAACTATAAGCTCTGTCAAAGAGGAAGGTCTTAAGTCTACTCTTAAACGAGGTGACTGTGTCTGCCTCCCGGACTGAAGGTGGAAGCTGGTTCCATAAAAGAGGAGCTTGATAACTAAAGGCTCTGGCTCCCATTCTACTTTTTAAGACTCTAGGAACTACAAGTAGTCCTGCATTTAGTGAGCGTAGCTCTCTAGTGGGGCAATATGGTACTACAAGCTCCTTAAGATATGATGGTGCATCACCAATCAAGGCTTTGTACGTTAAGAGAAGAATTTTAAAAGTGATTCTTGATTTTACTGGGAGCCAGTGCAGAGCAGCTAGTGCAGGAATGATGTGATCTCTTTTCTTAGTTTTAGTGAGAACACGAGCTGCAGCATTCTGGATCAACTGGAGGGACCTAAGAGATTTATTAGAGCAGTCTGATAATAAGGAGTTGCAGTAATCCCAGAATCAGAATCAGAACAGACAAAGTTCTCAGTCCACAAGATGAGTCTCAAGTAACGAACGCGTGAACCAATTTTGTTGAAAAGCTTCAACAAGCAATTTAGGACCACACTCGACAGCGACTCATCGTTTCCATGAAGACACTTAGGACGCCGGGATGTAAAATCTGTATATTTGTATTAATATATAGTATATAGAGTGATAATACATTAATATATATATATAGTTACATGTATATATTTTTAATAACTATTATATATATATATATACAAATATATATATATACATACAAATATATAAAAATATATATCTTGTCAAGCAAAATAAATAAAACAGAAAATTAGCAACTATGTATATATATATCTTTTATATATAAAAAAAATACATGTATATATATTTATATATTTGAAATATATATACAAATATTTATATCTAAATTTTTTAAAATGTCATTACCATTACAGTAAACACAAACATATTAAAACAAATTAAATGGATTAACAAATAAATACAATAGAGTTTGAAGACTTTTTAAAATTCTGTTTGTGCCATGAATTAAATCAAATTGCAGGTCAAGAAAATCACATTTTCTCTTCAAACTATTGACAGAATGTGTAAATGCGTCATTAAAAATCTGTAATCATGGCCCCTCCCCGTTTCACAGAGCTGTGGATCTTCCCCTCCGCTCAGGAGCCCTTCACTCCCTCACGGTGAAATCTACACCTGGGCAGCACCTTCCGTGGCCCTCTGCATTGTGGGTAGAGCAGAACGAGCCCTCGGGTCAGTGGACCAGCTCCCAGTTCCTCTGGCTCTCTGGTCAGGTGACGTTTCCACCAGAGGATCTCGAGCCGACGGTTTTCACCTGCATTCAATCCGCTCTTCTCCGATATCTGGCTTCCATTCTTTTGGAAATATTGTCTCAGGTTGACAGCAGAGGAGTGAAAGCTCCGGGTCGCCTCCAGGACGAGGCCCCACTCTGGTCTCTGTGGGGACTCGTTAAGATGTCGCCGTCCTTAAATTAAGAAGATTTATTTACAGCTGACACATGATACAGTAAATATGGCGTCGCTTCAAAGAGACTCTTTGACTTATTTCTGTGGCGGCAGGATCTGACAATTATATTGGAAAAAAATGCTTTCACGCCTTAAACCTGCATTCTTTGTAGTAGCCAGCAGGGGGCGACTCCTCTGGATGCAAAAAAACAAGTCTATTTGTATAGAAGACTTGAAACTAGAGATTGAGACATAAACTCATGTTTACAATGTTTACTGAGGGAATACATCAAGAGAGAAGTAGAGTCATTAGATAGACTTCTATACAACTAGAGGAGTCGCCCCCTGGTGGTCAGTAGAGAGAACGCAGCTTTAACACACGAAGCTTAGACTTCCATACAACTCGAGGAGTCGCCCCCTGGTGGTCAGTAGAGAGAACGCAGCTTTCACACATGAAGCGTAGACTTCTATACAACCAGAGGAGTCACCCCCTGGTGGTCAGGAGAGAGAATGCACGTTGTAAGATACTTCCGCACTGGGCAGAATGGAGGTATCCATCCAGTCTGACTCAATAATGCGAAAAACGCGAGTGGCACTATCCATTGTTTGTCCGTGCTACTGTAGAAATACAAATTACGGCCAATAGAAATGAAGTCGGTAAGACTAAAAGGTAACGAAAACCGTCTCTTTAAAAAAACAAAAACGCTTTTTAGCTTATATACTTAAACAAACGTACTTATTACATATTATATTCCATTGACTTTTAAGTCAGCCAAGGGTCAGATGAGGCAGCAAAGGGGGCGTTTTCGGGACCGGAATTAATTTAATTTGAGGAGAAAGTCTTCCTCCTCTCGGTTGGCCGCCTTGACGGAGTCTGTCAGCGGGTCTGTTGACATGCAAATAGCCCGGCGGAGAGAGGGGGGAGGCGGCGGGGGGCGGCCGTGTGTTGTCCCGCTGTGTGGTTCCCTCTCACTCAACGTGCAGTTCGCGAGGCTGTCGGGACTAGCTCAACACCGCCTCCGTCCGAGTCGACGACGCTCGTGCGACACTTTCTTCTCCAAAGTAAGTCCCTTTTTTAAAACATGTTTGTATTAAGAGCGGTTTTAACGTGAATGCTGTTCGTTTTTGTCGTGGTTTCCTCTTATCAAGGTGTACACGTCGTGTTTTGTGTGCTGCGTACGTCCTCTGGACGTGACGCTCCGCTGAGGTTAACGAGCCTCGAGCCAAATCACTGCCCGCGTTCAAATAACTGTTAATGTTCCAACGGTTACGGCTCGCGACATTACGCTCGCCTTCGTCATAAATGTAGACCCTGAAGGGTCCCTTCTCCAGCTATGCGAGGCGATACTGGGGCAACTTGGTAACTTCTCTGGCGAGTTAAGTTGTATAGTGACTTTATTTGACTTTATTTGACTTTATTTATTTAAACATATTGGGGTACGTCCCTAGAAATCCCTTTAATCCCCTCGAGGGTTTTGTCGTTTAGCGTTAAACGGTGGCGGGTCGAGAGGAATACTCCTGTGGTAAGGAGACCTTCAAGGGGTCTTAGAAATATCAGGATTTTATATCAAATATTTACTTTTGGCCTATCAATACATAAGGATATTTTAGCTACCTAACAATACGTTATGTGGCGCAGAAGTAGAGCGTTGAATATAAATACAAAAAGGTGGCAATATAAATCAATAATTGGTTTTATTTCCAATTTGGCCATATGTCTTTTTTCATTGTGTGTGTGTGTGTGTGTGTGTGTGTGTGTGTGTGTGTGTGTGTGTGTGTAGGCAATTCCCTTGGATTGACAGCATACAAATATATATTTCTTAACATTTTTAAGTTAAAATCCCTCAAGAAAGCTTCTGTATTCAGCTACGTGTCTGTGCTGTTCACTGTTGAATGGCCTCTCTAAGATATGCCCCCAGTGTGCTCATTATAATAAGATAAATATTGCATACTATTCCTACAAAATGCATCTCTTTAGTCTGATCTCAGATGGAGAATACATTAAGAAATTACAAATGAATCAGGCCACTGGCTGCATAACAGCATGTGCAATATCTGATGCAAATTAGGCTACAGCGCCTGTAGAAATAAAAAAAATACCCCACAAATGTGAAATAAAAAAAGCTTAAGTGAAATCTTCTCTGCAGCTTAAGGCTTAACCTAAATATTTAATTCTTTAAGGGTTCAAATTGAGGCTTTTTAACAGTTCAATATATGGTCTTATTAGGCAAAGGCTGTGCAGTAATGTGTTCTCATGATATTACCTCTGCACAATGCATCAGTTCATCCCCCGAAGGAAGGGAGACGTGGTCCTCGTGAGCTCGTAGTGATTTAAAGGCACGTTTATTTAAATGGGCTTTGTTTATGTGTCTAGAGACTGACTGAGTGAGATGAAGCAAAGCTTGTGTTTTCACTTTTTTAAGGCAGGAAGAGCCTGCAAGCAAAGTGCATTTAGCATAGTGCCATGATCATCATGATAATATCGTGCCCGCTGCAAGGAGTACCTCTTAAGTTCAGTTACTTTGTTGTCCAATACTTCTTTTTGTCCTGAACCGAACAAAACGGTGTCAAAAAGCAACAGAAACAGCACTGTGAAAAGCTATTGAATACATGCGAGATTAAGTTACACCAATGATTCATCCCGTTTCCCTGATTCCTCGTCATTCTACCTTTCTATGTGGTAAAAGCCTTTTCTTTTTTGTATTCAACAGTGTTTTTTTTGTGACTGATGGATTTATTCGCCTTTTTTTATTGCACCTCAGTGAACATCAGCAATCAAATCCACTGTGGAACTGCTCAAAATACACAACGATGTACAAAATAAGCACTCGACTGTACACACGCAGGTGTACATACGCATGATGAAACACGAATACAAAAATATATCTCCTTAAACCTTTAAGTCTTTTAAGCCGTGAAAAAACATCTTGGAGAAAATTGCCACAACCGGATTTCCCTGCAAACATAGTTCCCAATATAAACAATATTCTTGAGAATAAGTCGGTAAAATAATAATAATGTAAACAAATAGGGACATAAATAGTAATAATGGCAGTTAAATCTACGGTCTTTATCATTTCAAAATGTCTGATTTTGGCCTGGCAACTATTTTACCAATCTGAATTTATTTTATAAAATATATATATTTTTAAACTCCTGACAATGTAAATGGGAGGCACGTCGTCACGCTGTGAATGCACCCTTGCCTGACCGTCTGCTCCCCTCCCCGGGGGGCTGATTAGCGCGGCTCGGTGCCGACGAGGTCAGAGGTCACAGGTGTACAACGGGCACATAACGAGCCTTAATTGCCCACAGGGGGGGGGGGGATAACATGCTCCAGAAACTCGACACTGTACGAGAGGCCATGATTAGATTTGTCCGTCAGATGGTGAGATGGAGCCGAATGAGAGCACGCTTCCGTTCCTGTAGGGATATTAATGCTGTCTTTCGACCGGATGATGTCACTTTGGAATCAGATTTACACCTTTTTTAGAATTTATAAATCCAATTTAGGTGGCAGTGTGATTATTGATCCTGGGATTATCTTGCAGTGAGGCAATGGACGTGCGTTGGAGAGAGGAGCTCTCTGGTAAAAAGGAAAGGAGCTGGAGTCTGTTGTTCTGTTGCATTGCTGGGGGCTCTAAATCCCACGCAACCCTTTTTATTCAGCCGTCATGAAGCTTTCCCAGGAAATATTGATGTACGGTCGCAAGTAAAAAGAGGCGGTGCAGCGGGAGACAGCGTGTACCTTTGTGTGTTTTGTTGGACGTCCGACAGCTGACACTCGGCTGTCTGCAGCTGGAGAGGAGGCGCCACGGGCAGCTTCACCTCCTCCTCATTTGTGCGCGTTTGCACAACGCGTTCTCATCCCGTCGCATACTGACGCTCGATTAGGACCCTCGGCGTCACTTTCTAACACACTGGGAACGGCACGCATGGTTAACATTGTGAAGTCAAACAGAAGCACTTTAGGCATCAAGAGCAGTTGGCTGGTATTTTTGTATATATATATATATTTGTTTATTAATATATACATTTGTTTATTTATATATATATATATTTTTATACTGATATTTATATATAGTATGTTTTCTTTTTATATTTTATTTATTTATATATATTACATTTTTAAATAAAAAAATAATTTAGATATTTATTTATACATATATATATTTTCGTGTATATATATTTATATTGTTTTATATATATATCTCTTTTTTACATATGTATATTATCTCTCTCTATATATATTTTTTTTCTTTATATATATATATATATATTTCTTTTTCTTTAGATATATATTTCCTTATTGATATATATATATATATATTTCCTTTATATTTTACGGAATAAGGACCCCAAAAAAGAATTTAGATGAATATAAATGGAGTCGTTGATAATATTACCAATATTATCGTTGTTCATTGTTCTATTCCGTAGACATGGATGGCATGATTGCCAAAACAAAGTGGGAGGGGCCGTGTGAGGCTGTCCCCTTAACGACCACATGTGGTTGTTGTGGTAATGAGTTTGGTGACCTCCATTGTAATGTGCCGCTAAAAGGGGAGGAGCTTCTCTCCTGAGGAGCACAGGGGGGGGGGGGGGCTTCTTCTGCTCGCTGCTCCGGGACAATGAAGCCGGGCCCCGGAGACCAGACCGGCCGAGGCTCTTCAAACCCTGGATGTGTTCAGGAGCTGCTCTTCTCCTTTTGCTGAGCAGCTGCATCCCTTCATCCGGAACACACACACACGCAGAATTATTATTTTTTTTCTATCAAAGATGAAGGTATAAAATGAGATATAATCTCAGATTTTTACATTCATTTTTAAATCACATTTTTTACCACATGCTTTTTCTTCATACCGTTGCCATTTTTACTTTATACTCTAACCGGATAAAGAATTTAAATCATCGTAACATCTGGATTTTGAGTGATAAGAGAAACGAGCTGAGCAAACTTTCAGGACGTCCCAAACGGCGTCGGAGAAACACAGAAAATAGTTTTTACCAGAATAAATGGCGAGATTTGTGATAATCAAACAGAATCTGACTGTAATGACGGCAATGGTGACAAACTCCCATGATGCAACGCTCGTTGTTTTGATCGAGTAACAGAATTAAAGTCAGAATCTTTTTCATTGAATTGTGAGAAACAATAGTTCCATTTCAATATAACTGAATTATGCATTCTGTTGGTCTGCGAAGAATTCAGAGCTCACTTCTGAAACTGTCTCGATAAGATGTTCTCCTTGTGTACAAACTAAATCCTAAACATCGCCTAAACATCGCCTAAACATCGCCGTCCTGCAGACGCCACACACACGGTTCCCGTGGGAAGTTTCCGCGTTACAAGGCCGACTTCAGGCATTTGCACGTCCTTTGGGAGCGTGTGAAGAGAGAGAGGAACTAGGAAACTTATTTTTGACCAAATCTGCGAGTTTATATGTATTTCTGTTGCATTCAAGAAGTGTTGATGTTTTATTGGTTTGTTGTGGGGTAGAAATTAATCTCCAAGTATAAAACATTACACAACACTAGACGTGTGTAAAGGTGGTTTATTTCTGATTCTATTGTTGGACATTGGTGCTTTTTAAATATTTCTATGGAATATTTCAATATATCTTTTCTCTACTTATGTACACAACAGTCCTCGCTTTTCTCCCCTTGTATCCACCAAGCTGTATTACCCTTGTCCCTCGCTGTTATTTTAATTTCTGTGTAATAACTTTAATAAAGCTGTAAAAACAATAGTCAAATCCCTACTATGGTCACACATAATATGCTTTTTCAAAGTAAAGTAAATGTCCTGCCGTACAGCAAGGTTGTACTGAAGGGAACGCTTTGTTGTTATTTTTAGTCTTAATGTTTACGTTGACCTCTGAACTATTTATTAAGATGGCCCTCACATCTGGAACAGCTGTCGCATGAAACGACACTGACAGGTTTATCTCCAACAGTGACCTCAGGATGAGCAAACAGCGTGTCACGAACAGATCATATATATATTATATATATATTATATATATATAATATACATATATATATATATATATGAGGCAAAGCCCCGTCCCTTTCGTACAAAAATAACTAAAGCTGTATGTTAGTTAGCGGCGAGCGACGTCCCGTTTGAATTGTGCTACTGCGTTCTGATTTGTGGATTATCGGTCCATCGATGTCCTTTTCCTACGCAGAAATAAAGCGTAGACAAGATTCTTTGAATATGGATTACGTTGTGAGATTTCACTCATTTGGGATTCTGGCTAATTAGCGAGCTTGTTGGTTTTGGAGCACTTGTTTGGGATTAGCTGGGGGGTCAAAGTATTGTTTTAATCTGGTTCTGGCTCATATTTAGTGTTTGTGTATAAGCAACAACTTGGATACCTTAACCCTACAGTGTATATAATAGATTATGATGGCGTCCCGCTATGCAGGAGGCCTGGTTCCAGGTGAATTCAGTCCATTGGAATAACAAAACAATGACGTTCACAACATTTCATAAACCTAACTGTGTTTTTTGTTGTTTGTTGTTTCCTTTTTGAAGAAGGAAGTTTATTTTGAAAAGATGTAATAATGCGGCGAGCGGAAATGGACTCGTTTTTCTGGCTTTTGTAGAAAAAACACCAAAAACAAGGAATACTGGTTCTTTTGGATATTCCTCCTGGCTTGTTGCTCCCAGTGGACCTGCAGACGCCGTCGTCATTCTAAAACACAAAGGTAACAGATTCAGTTTCTATGTTTGATTCTGTGTCGAGCTTCATCTCCTGGATGTGACTTATTGTGGAGTCGTGTAGTTGTGGTGTGTGATGAGATATATTCAGGATGTTATTGAACACATCTTTAAGCATTAACTGCTTCAAAGCTGCTTGAAGTGAGATGAGTGTTTTATTAGATTAGTGAAAAACATGATGCAACATAAGAGTTGAGACTAGAGACATAAACTCATGTGTACTATGTTTACTGAGGGGATACATCAAGAGAAGTAGAGTCACTATATAGACTTCTATACAACCAGAGGAGCCCCCTGGTGGTCAGGAGAGAGAATGCAGCGTGAACACATGAAGCATAGACTTCTATACAACTAGAGGAGTCGCCCCCTGGTGGTCAGGAGAGAGAATGCAGCTTTAAAACATGAAGCATAGACTTCTATACAGCCAGATGAGTCGCCCCCTGGTGGTCAGGAGAGAGAATGCAGCTTTAACACACTCGAGCGTTGGCTTCCCTCTTCAGAAGCTCCGCCTCCACAGAACTCGACATCTCCCGTGTTGCAGGTCTCTTGTCAAAGTGGGCGGAGCAGCAGACGGACCCCTCACTCCCTCTTCAGATTATCATCTGTAGTCCGTAATCTAAAACCTGCTATCAGGAGCCGAAGCTGTGGAGGGAGTAACTAATGCAAAGCAGAAGGAAAGAATGCAACGCTGCTTATCCGTTCCTTCTCTCGGGGTCAGTGAAGGGGTCGCGCCGCTCCCGACGTCTTAACGGATACACGGGCGACCTCTCGCCGTGACCGAGGTGACACTCGCAAAACAACTTCTATTATTCTTTTTGAGCATGAAAGCAATGAGAAGACACGTTAAAGTGTAAACAAACAAAACACCAGCGGTGTGAGACCTACTGCAGATACATCCAGAACCAAGTGTTCACATCTCCGAAGCTTACACACTTTATTTCAGACGTCTAACCAAAACATTGACTTTGAGATGATGGAACTGCTGCAGAAATGCTGACTCGTGTGTTTTAGGACTCATCAAGCAGGTTGGTTGATTTATTAAATATGTCATAAAGAAATCAAAAGCCCGGTGCTGCACACAACTCGGCCCTAAAGCTGTTCTTTCCTAGTCTAGGTTGTTTTATCGATCTCCTGGTTCTGTAGCACTCTGATCTTCTTTCTTAATGAAAATATAACGTTATTATTAATAAAGTATCCTCAATACAACTTTGAGTAGCGCGAACACTTTGAGGAACGACTGCTGTCCCTTCCGGTGCCTTCACTTGCAGTTATATATAATACGGTGGTTTAGATCACCCGGTAACAGCTTGAGTACGATGACATCATCACCATTTAAAATGAGTTGCTAGGTAGATCAGACGTCTCCTTTCCCTTCGAGCGGCTCTCAGTCGCTGGTCAAAGCTCCACGTGTTCTGCAGAGTGAACTCTCACTTCAGAATGCTCCCAGCCTGCGTGACGCGGTCAGAGAGGCGGAGCGGGCGGGGCGGGCGTGTCGCCGTGGTTACCGAGCGGCGCCTCCCACCACAGCTGTTCCTCCGAATGAAGAGAATCACACAAGATGCAACGTGTCGGGAGAGTCGTCTCTGCGATGTGTTCAGGCTCACGCTTCTTTGGGGCGAAGATTCATTATGATGCGCGATGCGTTCAAACGTAATCGTACAAATTAAGTTTTCTTGTCAGAAACTTGGAATAAATCCATTTAAAAACGTGTTTAACCTCCGAACATCAGATCAAAGTTTCTTTCCGTATTGAATCCTCTGATTTCGCAGTCTTGCGACATCGCGAGTGTCCGGTCTTTAGTGGCGGCCGTTGGATCGGTGGCGAGATAAAAACATCGACCTTTAGACTTTGGATGAGCCGGTGGAGGCGGAGTCACATTCTTGGGATGTTTAAACACAATAACGCCCCTCGGCTCCTCACATGGATGTTCGCTGTGTCCCGGTGATTATAACTTTAGCTTTGGGACTGAAACTCAGTTTTATAAACTGACTTCTGGTTTTCCTGGCGTCTCAAAGGTCATAAGATCATGTTGTGTTTGGGATTAAAGGTCCACTGCTCAGCGCTGAGGGCCGCTTGTGTCCCAGAGGTCAGACTCTCCAGGCTGCTGACCTCAGACTCTCCAGACTTCTCCAGGTGAGGAACAGACGTGAAGCCGTGATCCTTCCTCCATGTTTGTTCCTGGCTTCAGAGTTTATGTCTTAAAATGGTGTTTTTATATTCCTTTTTGGTCCATTCTGACTCATCTCTTGACCTGATGCTTTTAAACTTGTATCTCTCTCCTATCTGACTGCTGGTGAGACGCCACAGGAGACTCACACACACACACCTACACACACACACACACACACACACACACACACAGGAGACTCACCCTCTGGACCTCAGGAATCACCCACAGGACACAGAGAGTTTGGATCACAGTTCAATTCACGTAGATTTATTTGTAACCAACAGTTTCACAAATAAACCTGGTCTGGGTATTAAAGACAACGACCTCCTCCACATCCGTCTTTCCCAAGCCCCGAACAAACACATTGACATATTATTTATACATCAGCCTCAATGCCGGTGCCGCCTCCGTCCACTCCCTCGTTACATATGAGTTCTCGTCCCTCAGTGTGACCTCAGTGTGACCTCAGTGTGACCTCAGAGTGACCTCAGTGTGACCTCAGTGTGACCTCAGTGTGACCTCAGAGTGACCTCAGTGTGACCTCAGAGTGACCTCAGTGTGACCTCAGAGTGACCTCAGTGTGACCTCAGTGTGACCTCAGTGTGACCTCAGTGTGACCTCAGTGTGACCTCAGTGTGACCTCAGTGTGACCTCAGTGTGACCTCAGAGTGACCTCAGTGTGACCTCAGAGTGACCTCAGTGTGACCTCAGAGTGACCTCAGTGTGACCTCAGTGTGGCCTCAGTGTGACCTCAGAGTGACCTCAGTGTGACCTCAGTGTGACCTCAGTGTGACCTCAGTGTGACCTCAGTGTGACCTCTGTCCCAGTCCAAGCCGGTTACTTTAAGGAATGTGAGGTTTCTTGCTGACGTCTCCCCCTCGTCTCTCTTATCGTTGTTGTGTCTGAGCCTCCTGGTCCTCTCTCAGTCTCCTCTCTACCGGTTCAGACTGGAGCAGCACAAGGCCGCTGGGTCTGTCTCTGCCTGGCGCTGTTGACCCTCGTCTGAGGGAGAGCGCTGTGTGTGTGTGTGTGTGTGTGTGCGCCCTCTCAATCATCTTTGTAGATGTCATTTAAGCCTAATATAACACAATGTAAGTTTAATACACCCTATGTATATATGTTGTGGAAACACATGATTTGAAACATTTTTCCCACCACAATATAGAAGTAGAGTTTCATCTAGAAGGCGTATTTAAAGTTCCAGAAAACATGTGAAAGCAAAATCTCAGACTTGACCCTCACAGGAACAACGTGTTGACCTCTGAAGCCGATGTGTTTATTCGTATATGTTTATATGTGTTTACTCGTATGTGTTTATATGTGTTTACTCGTATGTGTTTATATGTGTTTACTCGTATGTGTTTACTCTTGGTCAAAGACTTTTTATTTGGGGAAAAGAATTGGCAAGAATTGCGTATTTTCTTTCAGTCGTATTAAAGTACTGAAGGGTCCATTTCAGGTCTAGTTAAACACTGAATGAGATGTTGTGATGTCATCCCTCTTCCCCTCCCCCGACACGTATCACGAAACAACCTCTCCTCCACCTCCCCTCCTCTTCTTTCTTCTTTTACCCCAAGCAGTAAACAACCCTGACAGAAGGCGTCTGTTTGGGTTTCCTCCTCCAGGTCGATCAGTATCCTCCGGGGTCTCCTCCTCCTCCTCCTCCTCCCCCCCCCCCCCCCGCGGCGTGTGAAAAGAGACGGCTCTGCATTTATTGTCCTGAGCGCCCGACAAAAAAAGCGTTTGCACAAAAGCCCCCGTTGCCTAGCTGCGGGCGCCGGGCTGCTTTGTGCGCCGGGTCGAGATCTTCTGGAGAATCTACTGGAATGCAGAACCCCCCCCCCCCCCCCCCCCGCGGAGCCATTCACACGCTGCTCCAGTGAAGCGACCCCCCGGCTCAGAGGCTCTTCTGGCGTTCCCTCGTTGTGTCGCCCGCTTTTCAGACCAGGACCTCGTCTTTCCTGTCGGGACGTTTTATTCAAATTTTCTTTTGTGTGATTGGTTGTTTTTGTGGAATGTTGGTGCGCATGTTGTGTCCCCGACATGGAGGCTGGCTCCGGCCCGACTCCTTTTCAACCCCGCACTATTATACGCCTGTTCAGCGTCAGAAATACCCGAGGGCAAAGAAATATAATGTTGCCCCTGACAACACACGCCCCATAACGCCTCTAATAATGATGATAAACATTATAATTTAATAGCTCTTTGTTCTTGGTTGTGTGTCCTGTCTGTATTTCACGTACTGTAGACAACAACAAAAGATAAATCTAATTTTGAATTATATTTATTTTTTATTAATGGTTGTTGGGAGAGTGACCTCTCCCCCTCACGGCGTGACCTCTCCCCCGGTGGTGCGACCCGGTATCGCGCGGTCACGGCTCGGTGGGATGGAGGTCTCACGCCGTCTGAAGCCACCGTCATGAGAGGGACTGTCATCACAGATTAGGCTCCGGGGATCAGATGGGCCTCTTCCTCCTCTTCCTCCTCCTCACAGTACAATCACCGTCTCTCGCATCTTGTGCCGGCTCTCCGGTTTCCAGCTCGTATGTTTTGGCCTCGTGGAAGAAAAAAACAAACTAGTGACGATGTCGTCGTCCTCCTCTCTTCCTCCTCCTCCCTCTCCTCCTCTCTTTCTCTCCTCGTCTCTTCCTCTCCTCCTCCTCCCTCTCTTCCTCCTCCTCTTCCTCTCCTCTCTTTCTCTCCTCCTCTCTTCCTCCTCCTCCTCTCTTCCTCTCCTCTCTTTCTCTCCTCTCTCCCTCCTCCTCCCTCTCCTCCTCTCTTTCTCTCTTCCTCCTCCTCCCTCTCCTCTCTTTCTCTCCTCTCTTCCTCCTCCTCTTCCTCTCCTCCTCGTGGCGCCGTTCGTCTCGTTTGACGTGATCAATCCGTCGTCAATGGAAGAAGAACACAATGTTTTGCTGTTAGCCAGCAGCTGAATATGAATCTATTAAAGTGTTAAATCTTCTGATTGTTTTGACCTCTTATCTCTCAGGTTGTTGCTGCAGTTTCTGGGTTTAAACTATTTGTCGGCACCGATTCTTACCTTTTTTCTTTAGAGATAATTAATAAAAAGTTTTTAAAAATCTCAAATACTTTTTGACTTTCTGCACGAGTCTCGTTGTTCCTGAGAACTTCTGCTCTGGAACCTTCTCCCACTTCTTTTCTTCTTGTCGTATTCATCCTCTGTTTCCGCTAAGTGGTTGTAAAGTTTCACAAGGCTGTGATTATCCTGGAGGTCACGAGGTCAACGGAGCGACCGCCCGGCTCTCCGTCCTCACACCGAGTTATGCAACGCCCAGCATGTTGAGTTGAGATGCATTCAGGTACCGTAGGTTCATTGAGGGCAGATAACGCATTCAAACGGCAAGTTTCTTTGGTTCCTTCATTCCGCGAGTGTTGATACGATTCGAGTCATTTAAATAAAATAAGCACAACAATAATTTCTAGAGTATTTCTATTGTCGGGGTTAAATTATGGAACAACGCTGACGTGATGTCAGGATGTGTAACTTCAGAAAGAACGCGAAAATATGTATTTTATTTTCCTGATCTTAGATTTAATAGAATTAAATGATTTAATAGATTCAAATGTCAACGCTACGCTTCTGCCTCTTCACTCATAATGTGTCCTAGAGTATCTCTGAGGCTGCACCAACTACTACTAATACTACTACATGTACTACCACACATACTACTACACATACTACGACACGTACTACTACACATACTACGACACATACTACTACTAGTACTCATAGTCCAGTGCAGCAGCGTTCTGGGGTAACCCTCGTGTGCTGGACCACCTGGTCAGAAGGAAGTCGGCCCTCTTCCTGTTTTCACTCGTGTGTTTCCTGTCCTCCTCCAGCAGCAGAGAGGATGAAGAGGAGGCCACCTGGCCGGGGGTGCAGTTGTTAATCAAGAGGAAGAAGCTCTGGCAGCCTCCCCAGCTCCGCCTGCAGCCGCCGCTCGCCATGAGTTAGCCGGATCCCACGGAGCCCCGCGTCCCACGGCGCCGCCCGCCCCGACCCATGAGCCAGCGGGACGCGGCTGAGGTCCTCGCTCTCTCCGAGCGCCTCCTCGTGGCGGCGCACAAGGGCCACGCCGACAACGTGGTGCAGCTCATCAACAAGGGCGCCAAAGTAGCCGTCACCAAGGTAACGCCACCCGCCGATTCGTGAACTTCTCGTTGGGCCGAGGCCAGATTCTGTCGTCGGGAACCGACTTCCTGTCCAGCTGTGAACTCAACGGACGAAAACCTGATCAAACAAAAGAGCTTCAGGTGCTTCCTCTGCCCTCGAGCCTCGGACAGGCGGGGATGAAGATATATATATATATATATTATATAATATTTATATATATATATAATATAAATATATATATGTTATATATAATATATTTATATATGTATATTATAATATATATATATATAACCGGTCCGCTCCACACGGTTCTCTCTTCCCGTCGGCGGCCTGATTTTAGAGAGTCCGGCGTCTTCCGGGTGTCGTCTTACTGCCTTTGTGTCTCCGGGTTGTTCCGGCTCACCGGCGAGCTCCAGTGAACACGACAGATACACCCTGTGTGTGTGTGTGTGTGTGCGTGTTTAACATTTATGTGATGATTTTGTCTTGGCCAGATGTATTTTGGGTATTTTGGCTGTGTGCCGCCACGAAAACTTAATCCTGGATAAAGGGGGCCGAGTTTCAGAGAACATTCCTCTGCTCGGGAAACGGAGAAATAGTGTTCAGGAGCGATGAAGGGATGGAGGAGGAACAGCGGAGGGAAAGAGGGAGTGAGGAGAAAAGAAAAAGGATAGACCCTTGATTAATCTATTCATGGTTTTTAAATGGCCGTAAATAGTGGAAATATATATATATATATATTTCTTAGAGGTTAAAATATATTTGTCTGACATTCGGTTTACAAAACAGAGAAAAATAGAAAATCCTTCTATTGGAGCTATATTTTATATATATAATTTAATATATATTTTTTAATATATTAGAAAATATATATGTAATATATACATATATTTTGTAATTCATAATATATATGGCTATATAAAAATAAATATATACATATATTTAAAAAATATATATTTATAATTTAATATATATGTAATTTAATATATATATTAGAAATATATATATATATTTTTTTTTTGATCGGCCTGTTCACTAACAGTTTCAGAGAATCTAAGGTGACCAGCTGTTACCGGCATGTTCTGTCTGGTTTTAATCATCAATACAAAAGATGAACGTTGAAACTAAATCTGGTTCTTTAAAAAGACTGGCTGGAAATACAAGTGAGAGAGAGAGAGAGAGATTTATTCAGCACAAGATCAGCCAAACTTACAGAAAAGTAAACAAGTAAACAGAGTCTAACTAAGCGTGTGGGTCACGTGACCCTCAGAGCCGCCATGGCCGCCTCAGGCCTTCACTGAGCGCCGTGGCTCCTCTCCAAGTGGAACTGGAGCCGAGCCGCGCCCACAGAGACGCTGTGGGAACACGGGATGTAATTAAAGGGCCGGCGTAGCGGAGATCACCTGGATCACCTGGATCACGTGTTGCACGGCGACTTCCTGCTCCGTCATTCTTCTGCAGGCGGTTTGTTGTGTTGCATGTGAGAGCGTCTAATCCTAATCCCCCAGAGCTGTGTTTATGTAATTATCCTACGTGTGTGTGTGAGGAGGAAGTTCCTCTTGTTGTGTCACACCTCGTGGCTCTAAGTCTGTGTGTTGCATGTGTGTGTATATATGCACGTGTGTGTTTATATAATACGTGTGTGTGTTTGTGATGGGATCGTCCTCCGCCTCCATCTGTAATGTTGTGTGTGTGTGTGTGTGTCCTCAGTATGGCCGGAGCCCTCTTCACCTGGCCTCCTACAAAGGTCACATCGAGGTCGTGCGTATCCTCCTCAAAGCCGGCTGCGACCTCGACATCCAAGACGACGTGAGTACAGTTCCCACGCTCTCCGCTCTCGCTCGCCCCCGATTGGTCGATAGCGGCGCGTTGTTTAGCGCCGGTCTGATGACCTCCAGTGGACTGGAGGAGGAGCCTGAGGCCTCACTGGTGTTTCTATTGGCAGGGCGAGCAGACGGCGTTGCAGCGAGCCGCCGTGGTGGGAAACGGCGACATCATCAGCGCCCTCATCCAGGAAGGGTGTGCACTGGACAGACCGGACAAGGTACACACACACACACACACACACACACACACACACACACTCTGACTGAATTTAGGCGTCTGGTGATGGTGAAGCCAGCGGCCTGTAATCAGCTCGGCTTCTCTTCCCTTTATAAAAAGTAGAGAGGAAACTAAAAGTCTCCGCGCTGAAATAAAGTGCATTAATGAGTTTAGAATTTATTAAAAGCCTCCATCTAACTGCATTAAGTATTTAAACATGTGTAATATATATATATATACACACACATTCATCTCACCATTTATATATGAGAGTTTAACGGCTTCGGTTCCCCGTCTGACGGAAAGTTAAAGCAGTAAAAATATTCAAAATATATAAATACAAATCATTTATTGGGCTGTTTGTGTTTTATTAATATTAATAATACTCTGACTGCAGATGATGACCTCACAACTTTAAAACTCTTTGTCTCCGTCAGGACGGCAACGCGGCGCTCCACGAGGTCTCCTGGCACGGCTTCAGCCAATCGGTGAAGGCGCTGGTGAAGGCCGGCGCCAACGCGCACGCCAAGAACAAGGTCGGCTTTCCACCGTTTCTTCCCGATGACGTGATCGCGCGGCGACAATTGAATTCTACGTCGCCGCGGCGTGAATAAAAACGCCGCCCGTCTGTTTCCAGGCAGGAAACACGGCGCTGCACCTGGCCTGTCAGAACGCTCACGCTCAGAGCTGCAAGGTGCTGCTGCTCGGCGGCGCCCGGCCCGACAGCAAGAACCACGTGAGTCCCCCCCTGAACCCACTCCTCTCATTGGCTGACGGTGATGCCACGCCGTCGTTAGCTTGCTGCTCAGTGTTGTGTCGTCACACGGCCTCGTAGATTACTAACATTTAGTGTTTTTTCCATTCTCGCTGTGACACATCTTCCAAATCGATTCATGACTCTTTTATATTTGATGTGGTTCTTGTCGTTCCCAGGCGGGGGACTCGTGTCTGCACGTGGCGGCGCGCTACAACCACGTGGCCGTGATCCGCCTCCTGCTGGGAGCCTTCTGCTCCGTGTCAGAGAAAAACGTGGTGAGGACCTCCTGACCGAGTTCTCCTGGATGGACGGGACCGACGTTTAGAGCCACGCGTGTTTTAAGCTCGTACATTAATGATGTGACTCTACTCTGATGAATCCGGTGTTAACGGTGACAATTCTGACGATTATTTATCGTCATTTCGTGGTTGAAAATGGCTCAAAATGGCATCTATTTAAAATCGTCCCTAATTCTCTCCTCCGAAAACTCTTTGCTGTATTTGTTTTGACTCTCTTGTCCTCTTGAGTGACAGTAAGCTGAGTCTCCTGTGGTGTGTGTGTGTGTGTGTGTGTGTGTGTAGGCTGGGGACACGCCGCTGCACGTGGCTGCTGCTCTGAATCACAAGAAGTCGGCCCGTCTGCTGCTGGAGGCCGGAGCCGAGAGCAACGTCTGCAACAACGTGAGTTCAGCCTCTTTCCACATCGACGAGGCTCAGGGAGTTTGTATTTAATACAGTGTGTGTGTGTGTGTGTGTGTGTGTGTGTGTGTGTGTGTGTGTGTGTGTGTGTGTAGGCAGGTCAGACGGCTCTAGACCAGGCCAGAGAAAACAACAACCCAGACGTGGCTCTTCTATTGACCAAAGCTCCCCAGGTAACTCCAGCACAGACAGCTGTAAACAAGATATATTATATTTATAGTAATATCTAATAATATAAATATATATATTTTATAATATAAATATCTATTTAAATAATATTTATTATATATATTTTGTATTATAAATATTTATATTATAAATATGTATATTTATATAGATTCATAATATACTTATATATTTATAATATAAATATAGAATATTCATAATATACATATGATATATATATTTTATAAATATATAGTAATAATATAAATATAATATATTTATATATATATATAGAATATAGCCTCTTTTTTTAGCTGAGCAGACATGATAGTCTACATCATGACTCCTTTTGTTGTGCAGAGTTTTGTGCGTGGCAGGACTGCGAGGAAGAGGAGGGACAAGCTGAAGGCCGAGGGCAGAGCTCAGTCTGTGCCCCGAGACGAGATGCTGCCCCGCAAGGTGAGAACAGAGCGGCGCTCATGAGGCGCCGATGACGTCACCAGCTGCACGCCATGATTAGAGGGGAACTTGAAGAGAAACAAGTATCCAGAAATATTAAATCACTGATTTAGAAGAGGGGTAAACAGTAATCTCCATGCCAGTTTCCTGAGAACCGGGTCGGTACCCAACGATTAGCTCGTCTCGTTTCTTCTGATAACAATGTTTACCGTCTCAGACGGACGACCTGAGCCAACAGGACAAAATACACGTTTACGGTAAACTCTCGTATAAATATACAATTCTTTGTCCTGCAGGACAGCGCCGCGGACGACACGCAGAGCAGCGACCACGCCGCCTGCCCACACGGCGAGACGGCGGACAGGAACGACAAGCAGAAAGTAGGTCCTCCTCCTCCTCCGGTAGAAGAGCGCTGGCCCTTTAAGACGCAGTAATCACTCCGTTTTGGCGTTCCAGCCGTCTTTGTCCGCGCCGCGGCGAAACGCGCCGAGAGCGGCGGCTCCCGAGCCCGGGCGCCACGACGGCGACGCCCCCCCGGAGCCCGGCTCGGCCAACCACTACTTTGTGGTTAATGTGGAGAACTCTCCAGGTAACGGACAAAAGCATCAGATTCACACTTTCCCACGGTCCTTGAACGCAGCTTAAACTTGGTGGAATATCTATATTATATATATATATAATATATTATATATATATTATATTTATATATACATATATACACTACTAAAAGCTCCCATTGCATCTTTTCAGACGGCGATAAGACTCACAATGATGATGTCACCGCTCCTGCGGCCGCCAGGATCCCCCCGTCGTCTGTCCAGGTGGTTCGGCCCAAGGAGCGTCCCGGGATCTGCGCTGACGCCCAGAGGGAGAACCAGGACCTGCCGGACTTGGACGACGGCGGCGCGAGAGGGGGCGGGAACCAGAGAGCCGGCAGCCTGTCTCCGGCCGCAGAGCGCCGCCACAGCAGCAGAACCGAAGCCGCCGCCGCCGGGCCCAGGGACCGGGAGCGGGGGCGGGACCGAGGGGGGCGCCACAAGAAGCAGAGCAGGACCAAGTCCAGGGGGCCCGCGGGGGTCAGGACTCTGGAGGTCTTTGAGGACCGGCCCGGCGGACCCTCTTTTGCTCAGGAGCGGGACAACGCCCAAGAGGTGACGCAGTACTTCTTCGAGGCGGTGTCGGCGCAGATGGAGCGCTGGTACCAGAGGAAGGTGGAGGAGGCCCGATGGCAGGCCGACCAGAAGGCCGAGGCCGACCGCGCCGCGCTGCTGGAGCGGGTCTCGTACCTGGAGGACGAGCTGCGCATGCTCAGGACTAGCAGACAGCACGACTGCTGACACACACACACACACACACACACACACACACACACTTAGATTTAAAGCGGTCGACATCTTGATCCAACATCGTTCTGGAGGCCGCACCCTAAATGACTTTGTGCCACGATGAGAAGAAACGTGTAAACCGATTTAATTTGATTATTTATGACTAAACTGACTATTTAAAACCTGAATGTTCATTTTTTCAGTAACAATGACTGATTTATTTTTTATTGATGCTGCCCATAGAATATACACACACACTTCGACATTGTTTAAATAGTATTTTAGAAGTTTATAACAAATTCATTAATATGAAAAATAACTGTTTTAAGTTGGCATTTAAGATCTTTTTTGTTTTAATCCTTGACAACATTTCTTTAAATCCCTGACTTTATTTTGACTTATTTAAAAAGGGAACTCATAAACTAGAGGATTTCTATGACTATTTAAAAAAAGAAAAGAAGCAAAAATACCATAAAGCCCGATTGCAGTTCCTTTAATGAGAGGATTTGCTGCTTTAAAGAAATATAAAAATGTTCTGAGTCTTTACAGACAAAAAGATGAAAGAAGTTGGAGCCAAACAAGCGCACCCTGAACCCTGAACCGACTGGTGTCCCTGAACGTCTCGTGGTCTCCAGTCCCTGACGGGGAGACAGAAGAGATGACGTTGTGTTGATGTCTGATCACATGTTGGTTAGTTTTACATTTGAATGCTGAACTCTGTATGATGACAACACATTTTGTATAAAAAAAGAAGATTGAATCTGTTTTAGTTCCTTGGATATGAACAGAAACTAATTTCATAAACAGTCTGTTACTAAACATCTCAAAGCTGCTTCAGATCATTGATATTCAATCTTTCAGACAAGGTTTTATTTATTTTAGCTAGAATGGTCTAAACTAGTTATAATACTCTTAACTGGCAATTTTAAATCAGTGCCACCTAGTGGACACTCAAGGTTACAACAGTATTTATTATATTCCTAATGTGCAGTCTTTCTTCTACAAGTAAAACAAATACAGTTGCCTTGTTTTATGAATCAGCTTCTACATGGACAGCAGAGTAAAACCTTGTATTTCCTACAGTCCATGAAGGCAGCATGAGAACAGCAGTGGGTCACCAGTCATCTGCTGCCCTCTAGTGGGGAAACTCTAGTACAACACATTAAAAACTACATTTACAGTGAAACTTCCAAAAGCAACAGATTCTCTCCAAGAACACGTTCACCTGCCACAATTAAGAGTTATTTAGAAAATAAAGTTTCATTGAAACTACCAATTATGTATTCAATTGCACATGTACAATTTAACGAATTGTCAATATAAAAATTACTAAATACATTTAAACTAACTTGCAAAGGGGGCGAAACCAGAAATTAAAACATTGGGTAGTTACTGCCTTCAGTTTTTAGATGCATTTCATCTTTAAAAAAAACCCTCAAATGGGTGTTTGGCTTGTAAAATTACACATGAAAAAATAATGTATGACATTATGTCCTTGTCCTCATGTTGTGGCAGAGAATTAAAAAATAACAAATATATATTAAATAAATAAATATTTTAATTTAATATAAAATAAATATATATATAGATTAAATATATATATTAAATAAATAAATATAATTAAAATATATATTAAATATAAATATTAATACATATTTCAAATATATATATATTTTATATATATATTAAATAAATATATATATAATTAAAATATATATTAAATATAAATATTCATACATATTTCAAATATATATATTTTTTTATATATATAAAAATTGAATAAATATATATATATATATATTTTAAAAAATGTAAATGTCATGTGCTTGCCTCTGAATGAACATATAGTTTCCCGTAGAGAACTAGAGGGTCGCCTCCCTGCGTCTGTGGGGCGTAAGGCTCTGACTGTAGCAGCAGTGTGGAGTATCTGACCTTCTTGGAGTGGGCGCCTGCCGACGCCATCGTTGTGGTCCGAAGCTCATCGATGGACGACAACACGGACTGGATCCATGAATTCAGTCCGCATGGAGCAGAGCAGCAGCTCACACGGTGCTGTCCATCAGGATGACGTCGTCCTCACCGATGTCTCTGGGCAGACGGAGGCAGTGGAGCTACAAGACCGCACATTAAAAGTTATTAATAAATGACAAATCTTGAATTTTAATATCTTTATCATCATTGTTTTTATTGTATTATCGTGGGGTATGTTATCACATTTGTACTTCTGTACAAACATACTTGTGATTTTATTAAAATAAAAACATTCATTATTATTGTACGGCCATGTTTCAACCACAAGAAATGATCAAGTTTAATTAAAACAATGTTAAGAGTAGATTTAGTGTTTAGGAGAAAACGACGCCTCCCAGTGGTTGAAATAGAGTACTGCAACGAGTCTCCTAATTGACCAATTCTAGCTTTGCGACAAATAAAGACGATATGAACCCTCGTAACAAAACGACCTGCAGGGTTTAAGACTTTAGAGTTTAGGGGCAAACTGACATTTAAGAGACGGCCACCTGAGGTGACATGTGATCATCAGCAGAGACATGCGATCGGACTCATCAAGATTAGATGAGTCAGTCCAGGTGGAAGAATAAACACACACACACACAGTGTGTGTTCTCCTCCCCCACACCAAGCCGGCAGCAGGGTGTATTTGCATTGGACAGCTCCATGGTGAAGGTTGTTGTCTCTGCAAACACACACACACACACACACACACACTTCTCTCCTTACCTGCGACAGGGGGTTTCAAAGAAGCGAGGCTTCCTGGTCCTTGTTTCTTGTAATTCACAATCAACTTTTTTTGCTGACTGAAAACAAAACAAAAAGTTTGTGAGAAAGACCGACAGAGAGAGAGAGAGAGAGAGAGAGAGATGCAGCAGGTATCATATGACCGCTGTGTGTTTGGGTAAGGTGTGGCTCACCTGTCCCATGCAGGTGTGCAGACAAGCCGAGGACACGCAGACAAGACGACCGGCTGTTACACCAGAGGAGAAATCCACCGACGGTAAGTTCACCTCTTTCAGAGTCATCGTTTTATTTTACCTTTTAGTTTAATAGTTGTTATAACATGATAATTAAATTCTAAAACATGGCGTATGCAGTTTTGGGCCCTTAAAATGCAGAATTGTCATTTCAGTAATAAGACGGGGAATTATCTACACAAACAATGTTAAAATGTCGGCTGCTTCAAAGTCATTGATATAAATATAGTTTCTGAAACACTCCAACCTGTCAAAGATGACAAGAATAATGCATTTATAATGTTGTGTAATTGTTAGTAATAATAGTTTATATTCATCTGGCTATATCACTAAATCTGTCTGCTGCTGTTGTTGTTTTGACAGGAGTTTGAGGAACTTGTTTCTCTCTACCTGGAGACATGTTGCCATTTTAATTTAATATTTTTATTCATAACAGGAGAAAACTAGAGGCAAAATGTCTGATGTTCAGTAAACGCCCAGTATGCAGAATGCGGTCCTCCTAAATATTATAAAGGGCGTACATCACTGAAATATATATATACAAATATATTTTTTAATATTATATAGAATATTTAAAATATATATATATATATATATATTTATATATAATATATATTTATTTGTGTAACTTATATATATACACATATATATTTTATATATAATATTTTCTTCCTAAATTATAAATATTTAAAAAAAGAATATATATTATATATATTTCAGTGACGGAGATCCACACGGTGCAAAACCTGATGAACGGCAAGCTGGGCCAGCTGGACCGCCGGAACCAACACCAGGTAACGAGCTAACGACACCGCTAACGCGCCAACGGCCCTAGCTGCGCTCACGACTCGTGGTTCTTCCCCCCGTCAGATCCGAGCCCTGGACAAGATGGCGGTGGAGCGCGTGTCGGCCGAGAGGTCCGAGTGTCTGCAGAGGACGGAGCGGCGAGTCCAGCAGGAGCGGCTGGAGGCGGAGAGGAGACAGGTAACGCGCCGACGGCCAATCACGAGCGCCGCGGCCGACGAGGTCGACGCCAACCGTGTGAACTTGTTCGTCAGGCGGTTCTGGCCGGCGAGCTGAAGAGCTGGTGTCTGTCCAAGCTGCACAACACGGACCTCCGGTTCACCGGCGCCACGCCGCGGCGTTCCTCCTCCGCGGCCGAGAGCGACGGCTCCCGGAGCCCGGAGCGCCACGACGGCGACGCCCCCCCGGAGCCCGGCTCGGCCAACCACTACTTTGTGGTTAATGTGGAGAACTCTCCAGGTAACGGACAAAAGCATCAGATTCACACTTTCCCACGGTCCTTGAACGCAGCTTAAACTTGGTGGAATATCTATATTATATATATATATATAATATATATTATATTTATATATATATTATATTTATATATACATATATACACTACTAAAAGCTCCCATTGCATCTTTTCAGACGGCGATAAGACTCACAATGATGATGTCACCGCTCCTGCGGCCGCCAGGATCCCCCCGTCGTCTGTCCAGGTGGTTCGGCCCAAGGAGCGTCCCGGGATCTGCGCTGACGCCCAGAGGGAGAACCAGGACCTGCCGGACTTGGACGACGGCGGCGCGAGAGGGGGCGGGAACCAGAGAGCCGGCAGCCTGTCTCCGGCCGTAGAGCGCCGCCGCGGCAGCAGAACCGAAGCCGCCGCCGCCGGGCCCAGGGACCGGGAGCGGGGGCGGGACCGAGGGGGGCGCCACAAGAAGCAGAGCAGGACCAAGTCCAGGGGGCCCGCGGGGGTCAGGACTCTGGAGGTCTTTGAGGACCGGCCCGACGGACCCTCTTTTGCTCAGGAGCGGGACAACGCCCAGGAGGTGACGCAGTACTTCTTCGAGGCGGTGTCGGCGCAGATGGAGCGCTGGTACCAGAGGAAGGTGGAGGAGGCCCGATGGCAGGCCGACCAGAAGGCCGAGGCCGACCGCGCCGCGCTGCTGGAGCGGGTCTCGTACCTGGAGGACGAGCTGCGCATGCTCAGGACTAGCAGACAGCACGACTGCTGACACACACACACACACACACACACACACACACACACACTTAGATTTAAAGCGGTCGACATCTTGATCCAACATCGTTCTGGAGGCCGCACCCTAAATGACTTTGTGCCACGATGAGAAGAAACGTGTAAACCGATTTAATTTGATTATTTATGACTAAACTGACTATTTAAAACCTGAATGTTCATTTTTTCAGTAACAATGACTGATTTATTTTTTATTGATGCTGCCCATAGAATATACACACACACTTCGACATTGTTTAAATAGTATTTTAGAAGTTTATAACAAATTCATTAATATGAAAAATAACTGTTTTAAGTTGGCATTTAAGATCTTTTTTGTTTTAATCCTTGACAACATTTCTTTAAATCCCTGACTTTATTTTGACTTATTTAAAAAGGGAACTCATAAACTAGAGGATTTCTATGACTATTTAAAAAAAGAAAAGAAGCAAAAATACCATAAAGCCCGATTGCAGTTCCTTTAATGAGAGGATTTGCTGCTTTAAAGAAATATATAAAAATGTTCTGAGTCTTTACAGACAAAAAGATGAAAGAAGTTGGAGCCAAACAAGCGCACCCTGAACCCTGAACCGACTGGTGTCCCTGAACGTCTCGTGGTCTCCAGTCCCTGACGGGGAGACAGAAGAGATGACGTTGTGTTGATGTCTGATCACATGTTGGTTAGGTTTACATTTGAATGCTGAACTCTGTATGATGACAACACATTTTGTATAAAAAAAGAAGATTGAATCTGTTTTAGTTCCTTGGATATGAACAGAAACTAATTTCATAAACAGTCTGTTACTAAACATCTCAAAGCTGCTTCAGATCATTGATATTCAATCTTTCAGACAAGGTTTTATTTATTTTAGCTAGAATGGTCTAAACTAGTTATAATACTCTTAACTGGCAATTTTAAATCAGTGCCACCTAGTGGACACTCAAGGTTACAACAGTATTTATTATATTCTTAATGTGCAGTCTTTCTTCTACAAGTAAAACAAATACAGTTGCCTTGTTTTATGAATCAGCTTCTACATGGACAGCAGAGGAACTTGTTTCTCTCTACCTGGAGACATGTTGCCATTTTAATTTAATATTTTTATTCATAACAGGAGAAAACTAGAGGCAAAATGTCTGATGTTCAGTAAACGCCCAGTATGCAGAATGCGGTCCTCCTAAATATTATAAAGGGCGTACATCACTGAAATATATATATACAAATATATATTTTAATATTATATAGAATATTTAAAATATATATATATATATATATAATTTACAAAAATATATATTATATATATATTTGTGTAACTTATATATATACACATATATATTTTATATAATATTTTCTTCATAAATTATAAATATTTAAAAAAAGAATATATATTATATATATTTCAGTGATGTACCCCCTTTATAATATGTTTAAAAAAAGATGTAATACACAACACTGTGACATCAGTCTGAATATAGAATATATAAAATTCAGTTCATGAACGTACTTATATTTTATTGAATATTTATAAAATAACTTTTTTAAATGCTAATTACATTTTTTTGGTGGTAAATCTCACATAGCCCCATTTGATAACCACTACTCTACGCAGCTTGCGCTCCTCGTACGCAGTTACATCCGGGACACACAATCGTGGGCTAACTAGCGTTAACACCGGCCTTCAGACTAGGGGGTTTGATTCGTTCAATTGCTTATGAAATAATTAAAATAACAAACAAAAAATATTGTATTCACATAAAAAAAATCTACATTAATTATGTGTTATCAACAGCAGTATGATAAAGGATAAAATAGTTCAACATTTCGTTTAAAAGAAGTTCATGGACGAACGGGGAAATTGTGAAGCTAGTTAGCTAACTAACGCTACTTAAAACCTTAAAACTTACGCTTTTCCACGCCATTAAAAAGCACGAGCTACATAACTGTTACATTACTAATGTTGCGCACGATAATAATCAAGAAAAATAAGTAAAATCATCGTTTAAACTCACTTTTCTGTGACCACGCTCTGTTCAGTCCGCTCGACTAACGGCGAGTCACTGCGCCGGGAATCACTGGTAGTTGTTCGGTGAATAGAATCCCTCCGCCGGTGGAAATAGTCCCTTCTTGTTTACCACAAAATACCTATATTTCTTATTGGGATTATTCATCAATGGCTTCGAATTTAAGCACATGACTTATGTGCAGTGTTTAACCAGTCGATTATGATTTAAAAAAAGATAATTTCCCTAAATCTTCAACAAAAAACCCATTCAATCTACACTAATAAATCTCAAAAGGTCAACAATGAATTACAATAATTTTTTTAACAGTTGAGTTAAAAATCTAAAACTTATCAGTACTATTTGAGTTAAAGAGAAGTCGTAACTAAATAGGGCTGGGATGTTTTATATATATGTAGACATAATATGCATATAATGCATCTACCGTAAGAATACATTACGATTACGTAATGGCGCGGCTGTGTCCAGTCGCCGTCGCGGCAGCTCCGCGGAGATTGTGCGCTCTTTTAGTTTTTGTGTTTATTTTTAATATTTTCTTTGCCACAAACACATCGGCACTAACAACATACGACCGCAGCACACTTTTGGACATAAACTTTTGCGCAAAACAAGGGTTTTTGTCCACTTTTTCCATCGATCCAGCGTGGCCGGCAGAGATCGTACGAGCGAACCACAACAACAGCAGTGGAGCCGCTACTACGGGGAGACGACGAAAACATCGAGGGAAACGGAGCGGAATTCGGAACAGACTGAGAGTTCAAGCCCACCGTCCACCTCTGCCCAGCATCCTTCTTGCTAACGTCCAGTCTCTGGAAAATAAGATGGATGATTTTAGGGCAAGGATCAGATTCCAACGGGACATGAGGGACTGTAACATCTTTTGTCTGACGGAAACTTGGCTGACCCCGCTGGTGCCGGATCGAGTCATATGCCCAACCGAGTCCTTCTCTGTTTTCCGTGCAGACAGAACGGAAGAGTCTGGTAAATCTAAGGGTGGAGGGGTTTGCTTCATGACAAACAACATGTGGTGTGATCCCAAGAACATTAAGACTCTTTCTCGTTCCTGCTCGCCGAACCTGGAACATCTGACGATCTCATGCCGTCCATTCTACCTTCGCCGGTAGTTCAGCTCGGTCATCACCACAGCCGCTACATTCCACCACAAGCGGACACCGACGTAGCACTATCGGACCTACATGATGTGTTATGTCGGCATCAGAACAAGTATCCCGACGCGGCTGTGGTGGTGGCTGGGGACTTTAACAAGGCAAACCTAAAAAAAGTCATGCCGAACTTTCACCAGCACATTACGTGTGCTACCAGAGGGAAAGAACGTTGGACCACTGCTATACGCCATTCAAGAGAGGCTACAAGGCTGTCTCTCTCCTCCGTTAGGGAAATCAGACCATGCCGCCATTTTTCTGCTTCCGGAGTATAAACAAAGGATCGCGGAAGCGGTAGTGACGAGGAACGAATGCGGTGGTCTGACCAATCAGAGGCTGAGCTACAGGACGCTCTGAGTATCGTTGACTGGGACATGATCCAATCCAGTTCCAGTGACGTCAGCGAGTTTTGGAAGTAGCAATGAGCCTCATAGCAACGCTTAACGGACACCATCGTCCCCACGGTAAAAGTTAGGGTCTTTCCTAATCAAAAGTCGTGGGTTGATAGATCCATCCGTGAAGCTGTGAACGCCTGCACTGCTGCCTATAACTCCGGTCTTGTATCCGCAACATGGGCGAGTACAAGGCAGCGGTCTATGGACTGAGGAGGCGGTGAAGGACGCCAAAGGAGGTACCGAGACAGAGTGGAATCACAGATGGAGCAGCGCGACACCAGGCGCCTATGGCAGGGGCTACGGACTATCACAAACTACCAGAGCAGACCCCGCTATGGTGAGTGCCGACGCATCCCTAGCGGACGACCTGAACTCATTTTATGCACGGTTTGAGGCTAGCAACAACAGCGCTAGCTCGCCGGCTAACAACAACACCGTTAGCGTGGCCGAGGTGAGTTCTACCGCTGGGGACGAACACACACTCTCTGTGACCGAGCACAGTGTGAGGAGGGCTCTGTTGAGGGTGAACACCAGGAAAGCTGCAGGTCCAGATGGCATATCTGGGCGAGTACTGAAGACCTGTGCTAACCAGCTAGCTCCAGTGTTCACCACAATATTCAACCTCTCCTGGCTGAGTCCGTGGTCCCGCCTGCTTCAAGAGATCACTATTGTCCCTGTGCCCAAGAATGCTTCTCCAGCATGTATGAATGACTACCGACCGTGGCCTCACCTCGGTGGTCATGAAATGCTTGAGAGGCTGATAAAGGACTACATCTGCGCCTTCCTCCCTTCCTCCATGGACCCGCTGCAGTTTGCTTATCGCCCAAACAGATCCACGGATGATGCTGTCTCCCAGGTACTGCACACCACACTCTCTCATCTGGACAGCCAGAGGGGGGGCTATGTGAGACTGCTGTTCATTGATTATAGTTCAGCTTTCAACACCATAGTCCCCTCCAGACTGGCCGGCAAGCTGATTGAGCTGGGACTGAACACCCCCCTGTGTGCTTGGATCCTGGACTTCCTGACCGCCAGGCCACAGGTGGTCAGGGTGGGCAGACACACCTCAAATTCCTCACCCTGAACACAGGATCCCCCCAGGGTTGCGTCCTCAGCCCCCTACTGTACTCCCTGTACACACATGACTGTGTGGCCAGGTTCAACTCCAATACCATCATCAAGTTTGTGGATGACACAGTGGTGGTGGGCCTGATCTCCGACAACGACGAGAAGGCCTACCTGGAGGAAGTTGCTGATCTGTCACTCTGGTGCCAGGACAACAGCCTCATCATGAATGTCACCAAAACTAAGGAGCTGATTGTGGACTTTAGGAGGGTACAACAACAGAGGACGTACTCACCACTGGGGATTAACGGGACTACTGTGGAGAGGGTGAGCGGGTATAAATACCTGGGAGTCCACATCACCGAGGATCTGACATGGTCAACAAACACAGACACTCTGGTGAGAAAGGCAAGGCAGCGCCTACCACCTCAGGCAGCTGAGGAAATTTAAAGTTTCCCAGAGGATCCTTCAGTCCTTCTACTCTGGAGCTGTAGAGAGCGTCCTGACAGGAAGCATCACAGCCTGGTTTGGCAACTGCTCCGCTCAGGACAGGAAGGCTCTGCAGAGAGTAGTGCGTTCGGCTGAACGCACTATTGGAACTACACTCCCACCCTGCAGGACTTGTACACCAGGAGGTGCAGAACCAGAGCCGCAGGATCATGAAGGATCCTCACCACCCCAACAACAGACTGTTTCAGCTGCTGCGGTCAGGCAGGCGCCCGTAGTCACGCTGCAAGAACAGAGAGACTGAGACGGAGTTTCTTTCCTCAGGCCATCAGGATTGTGAACTCCGACCTCACCAGGACCCCCACATAGACCCACACAACTGCCCCTCTTAGGCACACACACACACACACACTTACTGTAAATATTGTGTTGTTTTTTATTTGTAAATAGTGTGTACTTGTTGCCCTTGCACATTCCTGCTGAGCATTGCCACTTTCATTTCACTGCACACCCTGTGTGTGTATGTGACAAATAAAACATCTTGAATCTTGAATCTTGAATCTTGAATTCTGATTTCACAAACATTCACCCTGCAAAATAAAGCTTTTTCTCTATCGAGCACAGAAGTTTATTTGAGCCCTGCTCATTTTTATTTTATAATTCACCCTTTACGCCAAGAAATTAGTCAACATTGAAGTTTCAATCCATAACAAACTATATCAGATACAAGATCACGAGACCCGGATGAGGAATTTGACTTCACTGTAGAAACATTGAAACAAGAAGTGAGAATAAAGACGGGTGTGTCATAAAGCGAGACAACAAAGCATTCTGCAATGGCAAATACATATAAGACATCCTTTATGTCCACACAATGACACAGAAGACCGTCCGCTGGTTTGAGGTTATTTGAATATTTGCAAATGTGAGTCATACTATCGACTGAAATAAATCCATGAAATAATAAACACGATAGTGGGAGAAACGAAGTGTTTAATTCCACTCAGCCCTGATTTGACTGCAGAACACTCATGAATGTAGTTTCTGTTTACTCTGGTTTGTGTTCGTGATTTATATTTATTATTTGTGTGGTAAGAGTGATGGATTGGTAAACTATATGGCAGAGAGGTTGAATCTGCTTTTAATAATGTAATTAATTTATAATAATATCAATCAATGGCTTCCAGGAAGAATGAGATTTATATATATATATATAAATAAAATCTCATCTCAACTGATGGGAGGCTATATATAAAATATTTATATATATATACAAAAATAACATTCATATAAAAAATATGCATAAAAAAAAATATGTATATACAAATTAAAATATATTTATATATAAAAATATATATGTATATATAGGTATAAAACAATATATTAAATGCATATATATATATATATATATATAAATAAATAAAATAAAACAATATAGATATTTATAAAAAAATATAAATAATCCAAAAATATATATGTAAATATATGTAAATAAATAAATCCCCTGCTGTGGTATTTATTTAATCTCCACTGCTTGTGCATTCCAGAAGACTCCGGGGAAGATGAACTGGGGCTTTCTGGAGAACATCCTCAGCGGGGTGAACAAGTACTCCACTGTGATCGGGCGCATCTGGCTCACCGTGGTCTTCCTCTTCCGCATCCTGGTGTACGTGGCGGCGGCGGAGCAGGTGTGGAAGGACGAGCAGAAGGACTTCGTGTGCAACACGCGGCAGCCCGGCTGCGAGAACGCCTGCTTCGACCGCTTCTTCCCCATCTCGCAGGTGCGCCTCTGGGCCCTGCAGCTCATCA
The DNA here is from genome assembly GCF_029220125.1 of Pseudoliparis swirei. Taxonomy (NCBI): domain Eukaryota; kingdom Metazoa; phylum Chordata; class Actinopteri; order Perciformes; family Liparidae; genus Pseudoliparis; species Pseudoliparis swirei. Next base: position 3,147,354 of record NC_079399.1, read on the forward strand.
TGGTGTCCACCCCGTCGCTGCTGGTGGCGCTGCACGTGGGCTACCGGGAGCACCGCGAGGCCAAGCACCACCGCAAGCTGTACAAGGACAAAGGGAGCATCGACGGCGGCCTCTTCTGCACCTACGTCTTCAGCCTGCTGTGCAAGATCACCTTCGAGCGGCCTTCCTTCAGGTGCCACGCTTCCAGGTGCCCCTCCTGCTGCGCTGCAGCGAGAGCCCGTGCCCCAACACGGAGGACTGCTTCATCGGCAAGGCCACGGAGAAGAAGATCTTCCTCTACATCATGGGCTGCACGTCCGTGCTGTGCATCGGCCTGAACCTGGCGGAGCTGGCGTACATCGTGTGGAAGCACGCGTGGAAGTGTTTCTCGCGCCGCTATGCCCCGATCGGGGGGGAAGGGCAGCGGCGGCGGCGGCCCGACAGCCGAGGCCGGTCGCCGGCGCTCGGCAGCCGAGGCCGGTCGCCGGCGCCTGGCAGCCGAGGCCGGTCGCCGGCGCCCGGCGGGGTCGAGGACGGGTCGGCCGAGGCGAACGCGGAGGACGGCCTCGCCGCCGGCGGGAAACCGGCCCGTCCGGTCCGAGAGGGCCACGCCCACGAGGGCTCGTGTTCCCAGGAGCCACCGGGACACGTAAACACGCTCGCCGCGGCAGCCGGGCCGAGAGACGCCGCGTGCGAGGCTTTAGAAACGGACCAAGTTTAGATATTAGACAGAAACACCGACGGGTCAACAGGAGGAAGTCATTACAAATAGCGTCAAATTCAACACTTTACACCAATGTTACACTTTTGTATTCGTTTAAAACTTTTTTATAATCATTCGTTTGTCTTCTGAGGCTGAGAGACAATTATATTAATAATCTGGATTCAGAGACTTAAATAAACACGACATTGTTTTGCGTGTTTACAAAGCACTGGAGGTCAAATCAGAGATGCATTGTGGGAAATTTGGGATGCAGTATTTGTCGAGTTCGGCCCTCACGAAGAACTTCAAGTGATTCCCAAAAAACTAGCACATTCCTGCTATAATAAACAAACAAACAAAATATTTAACATATATATACACATATATAAACACACATACATATATATACACCTATATATATGAATACAGATATACATATAAATGCACATATTTAAACACACGTAAATATCTAAAAATATATATTCAGATATTTATATATGGTCAATAGCTTTTTTGTTGAAAACAATTAATATATATAAATTAACTTACATTATTACGTCAAATGATGAATGCCGCTGCTCAGCTCAACTGGAGTTTCTACCGGTTATAAAAGAAGTGAATGTTTATTAGGAGTTATTTGCTAAACTGTGTCTTTATTTTGTGTCAATTAAAACAAAAGGTTGGTTCTTTGACGGCCGATCAATAACTCGCACTGCGTGTGTGAAGCGAACACATGTCGCTGTGCCTGGAATGCGTCATGAGAAGTATTCTTCACAGAAAAGAGAAGTTGTCGAGATATCTAAAACAAATGTAATTCTGACTCAAAACACAGAATTCAATCTCAGGAAATAATTAAAATAAATTGAAAGAAATCTACATTACTTAAATTATTATCAACAGCAGAAAGGATAAAATAGGTAAACCTTTCTTTAGAAGTTCGTGGACATAATTTATATCAAAAGTTGAGCTCATGTCTTTGTATTCGTCCATTTTGTGTTCATAAGTACTGATGTAACATTTTAGTTTGTAACTATTCAAACGCTTCAATTCTTCTGCTTATTTATAATTGCAATAATAAATGATTCATATTTCCACCACTGAATACTCTTTTATTTTACACCTTTACAATGTTTTTAATTGCCAGTTAACCGGAAGACGATGAATAAACGAGACCGTCGCGACATTTAATGAGTTTTGAGAGTTAAAAGTTTACAAAAAAGGGAAATGTGGGAAATGTCTCCATTTCCTAAATTTGGAAAACATTTGAAATTATTCTGACGAGCATTTAATTCAAAATTATCCAATTTTCGACTTGAGAAATAATGCAACTCTGCAGAATGGAGCCCATTTGTTTTCAATATTTCTAATAATATTTCCGTGCGTGCAGCAGCGGCCAAACTTCACACCAAAAACTGCACGAAAAAACTGAAAATGAAGAACAAGTCGAGCTGGTTGTAAAAAAACTGTTCATTTAATAAGCCTGCTGGCGGCAGCGCGTGACTAATAACCAACGCACAATAATCAACATCTTTAAAATCACAAGCTACACACACACACACACATTACAACCCATTTTTCAAAGTCTCATTTTAGCCTCTACGTCCCACAGGGATGATTAAGACGCCAAAAAGTCGATTTCACATCAACACATGTTCAGGTAACCTTTCCGCCCATAAATAAAAACATGCTATATACTTTTGCATAAAAAAAAAAAAAAAAGTACACATAATTCAGGATCATTTAAAACTTGTTTTGCTTTTTTCATAATTTTCAATTTTTAAATTTTTTTTTTTAAATAGCTGAATGTGTAGAAAATATTCCCCGTGTGGTGGACAGTCTGCAGCAGACGGGACTCATTCTAGTCCTGAGGTTCTGCTTCGCAGCAAAAAAAACAAACAGTCTTTTTGTGTTCATAATACCACGGTGGGCCGCGTGTCCTGCAGCTGCTTCAACATAAGGTCGGCGACACCCAAAAAGGCCCCGTCTATTATTATTCTGACCTTGCCGAGCGACTTCAGGTTCTGCCGGTTGCTGAACCGCACGCACGTGTCTCTGGCGCTCAGGCTCCACGCGTCCGGGACGCCGACCTCCACCGTCAAGGGTTCGCACTTATTCGACTGCTCCAGGAACTTCAGGAAGGACATCTCGAAGCCCATCGGCTTGAACGAGGCCAGCGGCGCGTCGTCTTCGCGGTTTCTGGCGTCGGAGTCCGAGTCGTCGTCCCGGCCGTACGCCACCTCCACTTTGGTCGTGCGCGGGATTTTCTTGCGCTTCAGCGACTTCCCGACCAGCTTCCGCGGACGTCCCCGCTTGCGCTTGATCACCACGGAGCCGTCAGAGTTCTCGTCGGTGGACAGTTTGCTCTCGAACACCGTGGCGGGCGACCTCGCCGAGGCCCGCTTGCGCAGGACGGGCTTCGAATGCCCGTAGGCGCCTCCTTCCAGGCCGCCGTCCGACGGCAAGTCGTTGTCCGACAGGTCCGAGGTGTTCTCCGATTTGGAGTCGTCGCTCCGGATGGAGCGGCACTTCTGCCGGGGGAACTTTTTGCAGAAGATGAAGTGACTCCTCTGCTGCTCCAGGTACTTCGCCGACAGCCCGTGGCCCATGTAGTGCTTCAACGCGCTCCGCTCAGACTTCATGACCGAATCGCAGCCTTTGATCATGCAGGGGTACTGCAGGGGGAACCTCTTGGTGCACATGGACGCCGCCTCCACTTTGGACTTCAAGGAGGGTTTCCCGTACTTCGTCCAGTGGCTGCTCTTCACCTTGCTCGCTTTCTTCGCGTTGCTCGGCCTCTGGAGGATCTTTTTATTGCTCTCGATGTTCTCCTTCCCGTTGCTCGTCTTGGTGATCTGGTAGAGCAACGGCTTCGCCTCTTGCTTAATCCCTTCTTCGCTCTGCTCGCTCTTCATCTTGGCCTCGTAGAACTCCTCGTGCTTCTTCATGAGATGCCGGAGCATGTTCGACTTGGTGGCGTACGTGCGGTCGCAGCCTTCGATCTCGCACTTGAAGGAGGCGTTGAACGGATCCATTTTGGAGAGCTTCAGGTCTTTGTGCTGCTCTTTGACATGCGCCAAGTACTTCCAGAACGCGGTGAAGGAGGCCGTGCAGTCCCGCTGGCTGCACCCGAACCTGCCGAGCTTGATGCTGGACAAGAGGTCGCCGATCTTGTCGAGGCTGAAGCAATGCAGCTGCAGGTAGTGCTGCAGGAGGTTGTGAACTTCTTGGAAAACCCGCGAGCAGTCCTTGACTTGGCATCGGAATTCGTAAACTTGGGGGAAGTCGGCGTCCGACTCGTCCTCGTCGTGGCTCAGCGTTTCGTCCGTGGCGTCGCTCTGGTCCTGATCCTTGTTCACCTCCAGCGCCGACAGAGCCGACTGGTGGACGGCCCGGTAGTGGAGGATCAGATTGTGCTGGATGGTGAAGGCCGCCACGCAACCTTGATGGACGCAGCTGTAGGGTCTGTACGGACTGGTGCCGGCCCGCGAGTGGGGCTTCCTCTTCCTGGTGTGCTCCGCGCCCGGCGTGACGCTCGCCTGCCCGTTGACGGCGGACTTAACGGCGAGAGACTGCGGCCCGTTGGCGGACGGCGCCTGGGTGGGGCCAACCGACGCTTGGGGCGTTTGGACGCGTTGAGACCACTGCTGTGCCGACTGAAAGGTGGAGGCGTGGGCCGGGGGCGTCGTGGCTCGATTGTGCGCGGGCGCGGTTTGAAGGGGCTGAATGACGGAGAAGCGACTGTCATCTGGGAACGCGCGATCGGACGCCTGCGCCGCGTATTCCTGTTTCACGCTCACTTGGAGCGCGGCGGACGGCGGGCTCTGCGTCGCTTGCTGCAGGGCGGCCGTCGCCGCGGCTTTGGCCTCCCGGCGCTGCAGATCCAGGTCGGCGATTTCTTCCGCCAGTAGTTTGTGAATGGAGTTGTAGTGGGCGCGCAGGTTCGAGTTCCGGGTGAACCTCTTGCCACATTTCTCACACTTGAAGGGAGCGTATTGGCCGTACTTTCTCTTCACCACGTTCACCATCTCCAGCGTGTAGCCGTGACACTTGGAGAGGTGTCTCCAGAGCGCTTCGCTCGAGACGGAGCAGAATTTGCAGTTCTCGCAAACGAACGGCTTGACGGCGTTCTTGGCGGATGCGATCGGGCTCGGCGGCGGGACGACGGTTTGCTTCGCGGGCGCGGCGGCCGTTCGCTCCGACGTCTCTCTGACCAAGTCGAGCCTTTCGAACAAACTTTGAAACTCCTTCATCCATCGTTGCTGGCCGGCAAACACCCGACCGGGCTCGAGATCGCCGTGGTCTGCCGGAACGCCGGTGGAGCTCGGTACCTCCTGCCACGGGGCGGTCGTCTCTCGGAAACCGGCGAAGCTCCGCGTGTTCAGAAGCCGTTGAATTTCCATGGGGGTTCCCGGCATGATCGTACAGTTCACTTGAAGGGCTCGACTCGCCCAGTCGGCGTTCGAGTCGCGGAACATTTGATGAAGCCGATAGTTGTTGGAGGGACCGCACATTGGGCCGAAAGACGCGGCGCGCGAGTCGGCGTTGGGGTCGGCGTTGCTCGAACGGCACGAGCCGCTTCCATGTTGGAAGTCGCCGGCCAAAATCTGCTCCCGCAGTCGCCTTTTAACGTCGTTCTCTGGCGGCGTCCTCTGCGTCTCGGCCTTCACGGCGCACGCCGCCGCGCTAAACTGACCCTCGGGTAACCGCTTCCGCGCCGCCGGGTTCGAGTCCGGCGTCTGCGCGGTCGCCGTAGAACGCTGCCATTCCCCGTGGCTCGCGGTAAAAGGGTTTTCTTTGAGCATCCGAGAGAGGAGCGGGTCGGAATACTCGCTTCCGGCAAACGCGTCGACGTCGGACGGCGGATAACAGGCCGCGCCGTACGAATCGTCCTCTTGCTTCACCTGGACGTTTTCCGTGTGCCGTATGACGGAGCTCCCCGGCAGACGCTCGCCGGCCAGATAGGGAACACAGGGAGTTGGGAACAAGGGCTGGGGCGCAGGTGTGTTTACAAAAAGTTCAGACAGGTTGGACTCCGCCATGATCTGCTTGAGGATGTCGTCGTTCGACTCCTCTTTGCCGTATTCAGACAAATTGTCCTGTGAATAATTGGGGACGGGGTAATCTTTTACAGCCGCCGAACCATTTGTGACCGAGTGGTGAGGCTTCTCCTGATAAACGGCCGCGGGGTTATAAGACGACTGCGGCTGAGCGGTGTTGACCGTCTGCTCCGAATTGAGAAGGTCCAGAAAGGAAGCCGGCAGATCCATGTTGAGCTCCGACTCGTCGTACGGTTTACAGCTCAAGCCCTTCGACAAATGGCCGCCGAGGGACTTGGGACTGTCAAATTGGCGATAACACCTGCAGCAGACGAATTTGCCATCGCGGAGGATAGCGGGCCACTTGGTCCTTCTGCTCTTTCTGGCCGGCTTTTGATTTTCAGGGCCGTTTTCGGGGATGGGGCAATTGTGAGGTTGGTTCTTAACGATTTGGCTCGCACCGTCCGGAGGGGGGAAAGTCGACTGCATGTTACTTTGCATCGATTTTGCTTTTTCTGGTGACCTGCAGCCGGAGACTGAACCGCTTTGCATCCGCGATGAATACGGGGGAATGTGGACTTCTGCTTGTTGAGACGCCTTAGCGACGTCCATGTACGAGGGCATCACTGGCTGGGATCCGTTTTCCATGAGTGGCGACTGCAAGGGATCAACTTGCATGTTAGACGCATAAACTCGGGGAGAGACACGGTTTTGATTATGTCCGATTCTGGGGGCCGGGTGCCAAATTGGACGACCTGAAACGTGGCACTGCGGCGTTATCGGAGGGGTATCGCTTCCCAGCTGAGAGAGGACGATGGGGTTCAAGACCTTCTCCATCAGGAGCGACGCGTTCTTGTTGCGGGCGCACGAGGAATGGGAATGCAGAGCGGAACAGTTCAACCGCACGCCCATGTTGATGTACGGGGGCGATTGGATGACGTTCTGCCTCTGAATTCCGTGAACTGGTACCCTGCCGACCGGCTGGTTCTGAACCGCCGCGGCCGAACCGAGATGCCCGACGGACGAGGTGCTTGGCGCCGGCGCGTAGGTGATCCTGATTTTAGTGCGGGCGACTTTCCACTGTTCAAAGAAGTCGCAGTGAGACGTTTTCATGTGCTTGGACACGCTCCTGCTGGAGCTGTAGTGCCGCGCGCACGTTTCAACCGGGCAGTGAAAGCGCTCCCGGTGACCCGGCGGGGGACCGGCGCTCGCCGCGGAGTTCTCCGATCGGTTCCCGGCGGCGAGCGGCTGAGGGGTTACCGTCGGGGGGAGCGGTTGCGACATCGCCGGCCCATGGGAGTTCTGTGGGGACGGCGACGTCAACAGGTTGCACATCGGCCCTGGTGGCAACGGGAGGCTGTAACCCGTCGTTCCGGTATTTAAACTACGGGGGAACATTTGCAGCTGGCCATGCGGGACGCCGGTATTACAGCCGTGTGACACGTTACTACCTACGTTAGCTTCAAACGGAGGCGCCGGTTGATTCTGTTGGGGCTGTCGTATATTACCAAAACAGTGAACGCCTGAACCGAGTCTGGGATCGCTCGGATCGGGGAAGTGGGAGGTCGCAGGCCGAATACCAGAATTGAATTCCTGCGTCGGCCCGGCGGCGGTGCAAGGCTCGTTCAGCGGTTCCTCTTTGACTCGGTATTGTCCGAAGGGTTCCGCGGGCGGTTGCGAGGACTGCAGTAAGCTCTCGACGGACCCCGGCAGCCTCGCAGTACGTGAACTCCCAGCAGCCTCGGGTCTCCAGTCCTCTTGGGAACCCTCTTGTTTGATCAGAGTTCGATTGGAAAGCATTTGTTCGATGAGTGACGGGCCGGGCTGCGTGTTCTGAGAGCTCTGCTCCGACGACGGGCTTTCCTCCCGCCCCTGATCGGCGTGCCCTTCCTGGTGCAACTCCAACTGGCGCAGCGAGTGGAAAACCTTCCCGCAGTCCTCAATTTTGCAGGTGAACGTTTTATAATGCTGCGCCTCGTGGTCGTAGAGCTTGAAGGCCTCGTGGAAGATCTCGCCGCAGTTCGGAAACATGCACCTGGCCTTGAAGACGGAGTGCGTCCGCCGGTGTACCAAGAGTTCCGTGTTGGACAGGAAACTCGCGCGGCAGTTCAACTGGATGCATATGTACGGCCTGGCGCCGCAGTGCACCTGCAGATGGTCGTTCAGGTGGGTGACGTTGACAAAGTGGCGGCGGCAGTACTGGCAGACGACCTTTTTGCTCTGCATTTCGAGGAACGTCTTGCCCTCCTCGTTGTCCCCGTGGGCTTTGACGTGGGCGACGAGATTTCGGAAGAACTTGAAGCGCCGTCTGCATTTTCCAACCGGGCACACGTTGTCCTCCCCGTTGTCCGTGTTGAACCGGGACACTTTGGCCGGAGCGCTCCGACTCATCCCGCCGGTTCGACCGAAGGTGCCGCCGTTTTCCGTCTTGGACTTCAACGCCGCGACGACGGGGCCGGCCGTTTTGCGGTTGGCCAACTTCTTGTTCGATTTCATGGCGGTCAGCCGCTCCTTGCACGACTGTTTGACGTGCGACGTCACGTGGGGGACCAGCGTGTCCTTCGAGGGGAAGGGTTGGGCGCATATGGGGCAGCTGTACACGCCGTCGCTCAGATGCGTCTGCGCGTGGCGTACGATCCGGTGGCCGAGGAACTCTTTGTCGCACAGCACGCAGTACTGCATGTACGCCTGCCAGTTTGTGAACCGCGAAGATATGAAACCTTTCTCCCTCAGCTTCTTCATCTCTCTGTTCTTCCGTCTCCTGTCGGCGATGTCGTTCAGTTCGTAGGTGCCGCCGAAGTACGAGGCGTTCGTCGACCCCTCCGGACCGAGGAAGTCGTCCTCCTCCTCGGGGTCCTCGGTGTAGTTCAGCAAGTCGATGGACGACACTATCGACGCTTCCTCGCCCATCAGCGTGAGACACTGGCGCTTCAGTGTTTTCCAGTCCCAGAACTCCGGGTCGAAAGGCCACTGGGTTTTAAAAACCAGCAGGAGCTCGCAGCGCAGAGAGTTGGGGACGGGCATGTTCTCCTCCTCTAGCTTCTGATCCGGCTGGTTGTAGAGAGTCTCCACGGCGTAGTACGAGTCCACCGTGGGCTCCAGCAGGAACTCCGTCAGCTGGCAGGCTCGCTTGACCTCCAGGTCGGCGGGCAGCAAGCAGGAGATGGTTTTACACACGGTGGCCTTGGTGGTGCCGTCGTTCGAGTCCATCCGCAGAGCCCTGATGCACATCTCGATGCACGCCGGCAGTCCGACGCTGTCGATCTGCGGGCGGGGAAACAGACGACGAGTAAGTTTGAGCTGCCGAACGCGTGGAGCACCAAGAAGTATGTTTTGATACTAAAAAGGTTGCTTTCAAAATGTAAAAAGCTACAACTATAATATCTTCGGCCCACAGTTCGATAACGCCACATCAGCCGACTCTTTTTTTACTGACCTCTGATTGGATGACCTTGATGAGGAACACGATGTGGTACACGGTTTTAGAAAGCAAAGACATCCGGCGACATCTGTCGAGGAAGGCCTGCTCCGACGGCTCCAATCTCTTCAACAGCTTGCTCCAAAATAAAGTGAGCTCCCTGGGGTGACGGACGGGGATTCATGGATTAGTCATGATATGTATTGATCCATCTATTCACGCCTTCAAATACTAACAACACACAATGACACGAGAGCGTTGTCAGCGAGGGACAGTGGGCACAAAAACTACATGTTGATTATAGGGAAGTGATCCAAAATGATGCTGAATGAACATCTGGAGAGCAAATCTGAATTAAAATTTAGTTTTTTCTCCACTCTCTAAAAGCAAATACCACCAACAATTCATGCCAATAAAAATAAAAATCTATTTAAGCAAACACACATGCATTTTTATATATATATATATGCGCACAAAAACTAATAATAATATATATATATACAAAATAAATATATATATTAAAATATATATTTTCTTAAAGTATAAATATAAATGATATAAAATATATATTTATAAATGATATTAAAAAAAATATTTAAACAAATATATATATATATATATTTGTCAAAGAATCACTGTTATTTGGTTTTGCACAGTCAAAGGATTGATCTTTTCCTCCCGCCAACCAACAAAGAAACATACAGATGCGCATCAAATTGGCCGTTGTGATTTCTTACCAAGCGCAGTATGTGTCCCCTAGGAGAAGCTGCCGGGTCAGGAAGGCGGAGCACAAGCTGAACGCCGCCCTCTCATCTCCGTCCGACTCGAGGTTGCAGATCATCTCCAACACGTCGCGGCAATCCTCCTTCGAAAGCTGCACAGATCGATGGGGAGAGAGCAGTGAGCAGATTCGACTGGAAACCAACATCCCCCAGCTTCATCATCTAATATTTATAACGTAATAGGAGGCACCATTAATTGCCTTGCAACGGACCATAGACGACCGCTAGTGGGTGAACTCCACTGACCTCGTCCATGAGCTGGTCCTGTTCCGAGGTCGCGCAGAGACACACCAGGTACATCTGCCTGAACGACCCCTTCCCTTGGAAGGCGTGGCACTCGGAGCACACCTTGGCCAGCAGGGCGGCCTTCCCCAGCTGGTCGCCCTTCATCATCTGGCTCACTCGCATTTCCAGCAGCCCCAGACCCTCCTGCACCAGGAACTCCTCCACTGAAGAACAAATGGGAACGTTAACAGGTCACGCTAAACCAGAGTGTGTGCACGTCTTTAAACCCGTATTCCGATTATTCGCAGCTCCGTACGACGACCCAGGCAGAACCGGAGAACCGTAATGTGTCGGCACTCACCCTACGGGAGAGTACGGCTCATCTGAACACGTCTAAAAAATGCTCCTTTGATTTAAAAACAAACCTCGAGGTCTCCGTTTTCTACACTTCAAGAGGCGCTCGCCTCCAGAATTGTACTTGGTGAATAAATGCACCTGACAATTTGTATTTCTTACACAAAACATGACATTTAAATGTATCCTCCCCTCCCCTGTAGTTAGTTAAACACTGAAATGAACAATGCATCATCATCTTATGCATCTTCTGAACCATAACCGACCGGCTTAAAGAGCTTCTGTCCACCTGGGCTGGAGAGATCTCCATGAAGTCACGTGACCAACAAACAAAACCCCAATAATAACCATGGATATTGCATTTAATGATGCGTTTCGCGTCACGCGTGATGAATTTTGGGCATTTCTCAGAGAAGCTTCTTCAGAAGACGACATTTCTAAAGCGAGGTGAATTAAAAGCTTCCTCGAGTGGCGCCCGCGTCGGCCTCCAGCCGGACCCGAGGGACCATTTGCATCTACTTTTACGTGCAGGTTCATTTGCACATTACATAAGGTGCATTATTTTCACCAGGAGACTTTAAATTCGTGAGAGACTCGTATTTGAAACAACATTTACGGAGCAGATATGAACGCTGAAGTAGACACAAACAAGTCGATTTACTTTTGTATTTTGACGAAAGAAAAAGTGTCTGCTGCTCTGTTTTTGGAGACACTCGATACGTTTTGGATGTGAAACCCGGCTCAAGGAGCTCACCTTGTTGGCTCTGCAGGTCCTCGTCAGCCAGGAGGCCCTGCAGGACCCGGTTGGTCCACACGCCGTCATACTGGCCCAGAGCCGAGAGCTGGGACAGCTGGGTGACCCGGGTCTCCTGCAGCGTCCGGTGAGCAAACTGAACACGAGGCGACAAATCAAAACAGGTTTATGGAAACGTGATGAGTTAAACGCTCTTTAACTTCTCATAAATAGGACGACGGAGTGTAAATATTTTTTTCTTACAGAAACAAAACGGAGTTGCGGGGCAGTGCTTTTGTCTTGGGGTGTAAAAACTTACATTCTCACGATATTTTAAGCATTTTTTTTGTATTCTAAATGAATTTAAGTCCTCGACTTTACCTGCACGCACGACTTGAATTCTTTCCACATGTCGTCTGGAACGTCGGTGTTCAGCGAGAGCAAAAGCTCCACGAAACTCCTGCGTTACAAACAGAAAAAAAGACAAAGAAAGTTATAATTTATTCCTCGAAACAGAGTTGCTTGTAGCATGATGTGTGTGTGTGTGTGTGTGTGTGTACTCACAGCGAGAGCCTCTCCACCACCAGAGGAACGTTCTCACACTGCAGCGAGAGGGACGGAGACGCCTGGGCGTAGCTCAGCAGCGCCACGATGTACACCTCCACCAGCGCCAGAGGCTCCGCCTCTATCCGCCAGCGGCCCGCATACTCCAGCAGGGTCTGGAGGGGGAGGGGGGGAGAGAGAGAGAGAGAGAGAGAGAGAGAGAGCGACAGATAGAGAGAGAGACAAGCGAGACGAGTGAGAGAGAGGAGAGAGAGATATATAGATAGAGACAGATAGAGGAGAGGGACAGATACGAGAGAGAGAGATAAGACAGATATAGAGAGAAAGACAAGAGACATAGAGAGATGAGAGATACAAGAGAGAGAGGAGATATAAGACGGATAGAGAGAGAGACAAGAGAGAGAGAGAGAAAGAGGAGAGACAAGCGAGATAGAGGAGTGACGAGAGACAGATAGAGACAAGAGAGAGAGACAGATAGAGAGAGAAAGAGAGAGAGACAGATAAAGAGAGAGACCCAAGGTCGTTCAGTTAGTAAACAACAACAAGAGATTCTGTTTGCACTCACAACTTCTACCAGAAGTCTGGGCCCCGCGGACACGAGACACGGCGTCCAACGGAGAGAGAGAGAGAGAGTCCACCGGGACGAGGGACATGTCATCCTGTATTTATGCATCTCTAAAGTGAACTCACATTTAAACCAAAACACGTTCCACGTCTTTAATACACTTTGCTTCATACGACGAGGACGACGTGGGTTTTATTTACACTATTTAAAGCTTGCGATGCAGTTTATCATTCTGAGCCGGCACCAGAAGAGACACCCGTCTTTATAAAGGACCAGCAGAAACAGTCTCTGTTCTGCACGGGTCCAGTTCAAAGCTCCTACACATGTTGACCAGTGGATTTCCAGGACTTTAAACCAAATGTCCACGGCCAAACTGAAATCTCGGTATAAACATGAAAAATTTAGAACATGTTGCGTATTGAGAGCGTCTACCGGCTTATACTCTGAGCGTCTTTCTTTAAAAAAACATTCATTATTTCAAACTTGGCGTAAATGAACATGTGATAACACATTTCCATGACTTTTCCAAAACTTATGATTTAAGTTTGTTCCATGACTTTTCCAGGTCTGGAAATGACCATTTTGAAATCCATAAAATGTCCAGGTTTTCCAGAGCGGTCGCACACAGCTGGACTCGCTGTGTGAAGCCTCTGGATTTACTTTGAGAATCTCAGTCAAAGGAAATAATGATGCAGTTACAGTTGCTTTCAAGTGTAAAGCGTTCCACTGCTGTGTAACGTGTCCCACATTGTTCTCATGACAGTGAACGCAGCACGAAGCTCATCAATATAATGAACTCGGGCAGAGATAACCAGATCAGGGTTCACGTGCTCACCGAGCGATTCCACGACTTTAAAAAACAGATTTCCATGAGCAAAACATTTTGCGTCGGCTTTTCGAAAACATGTCACATCTTTACCTTATTCAACGTTTTAATTCCCACAATGCAACAGTTTGACATCCAGCCCATGACCGTCTCTGGTTATAATAACCCTTCGCCCGGTGAGCAGTCATGAAGGTGATGCTCCTCGCCTGGAGGTGGGGACGTTACTCATTAACCACAGGCAATAATCACTTCCACCGATTTATGATTATCTTCACACACACACACGCACATATAATCTCAAACATGGACACATACAATACTTGAGTTGTGTATTTACAGAGCTTTCACAAAGGCAACACAGAGGTGCATTCATGTAGGTTGAGTGTGTGTGTGTGTGTGGCGACGAATCAGATGAGGATTAAAGTGAAGGGGCTTCGACCCCCAAATTAGCGACAACCGCACTTAAAGTGGGGTTACGCAACATTACATGTTAAAACCTCAGCATCAAAAGATGTCGTTAGAGCCGCAGTGGTATTATAAAGTACTCCCATGTACATGTACTTGTACACGGGCGGAACAAGCTGGTATGCTCAGTCAGACGGACTCAAGGTAAAAAAAAAAATAATATTAAATGGTGCTTTCACTGTTTGTCAAATGTTGGAGGGGAATGTATTTTTTAAATTAAAGATACGGTAGAACTTTAATATCAAAGGACGTTATTGTGCCAGAGTTTCATTAAAGATTAAATATATATATAAATATATATTAACAATTTTAAAAAAGTAAAAAGTTCTGACACCATTGCCAAATAGAAAACAAAAGCAATAAGAGTACAGTAAAATAAATAAATTAAAAAGAGTACATCAACAAATATTAAATACAAGAGTTCAGATTCAATGTGCATAAGAATAAAATAACACCGGCAGCCGATGGAAACTAAAATAAAAAACTAATAGAGATTTATTGTCGATATTAAAAAGTGGGCAAGAGTAAAAATACATTGCACAAGAAAATTAAATGTAATATTGCACGACGTTGAAAAAGACGATGTATGCAAATATCTTCACCGCATTAAAAAAAACCAGAAGAATAAAAAAAGGAAATATGTCGCACATATTTATGCAGACTAGTCACAAATTCCTCGCTGCCCTTTACCGAATAAAAACACCACCCGAAAAAAACAAAGCGCGTCTACGTTCATTTGCCCGACTCAACAGAATAATGACTGATCCAGCGGCTCGTTACCGAGGCGACAACGACCTCGCTGTGACAGGAGACTCTTCCTGTAGCGCCACGCTGAGCAGCCTCAGGATGATACTCCTCTTCTCACTCAGAAGGAAACACAGGCTCTGGTCCAGGTCCAGGCTCTGGTCCAGGCTCTGGTCCTGGTCCAGGTCCAGGTTCTGGTCCCTTCACTCCTAGACTACTGTAACCCCCTCCTATCAGGTCTACCTGTAAGGCCATCCGACCTCCGCAGCTCATCCAGAAAGCAGCAGCTGACTGGTCTTCAGCCTAAATTCCCCCACAATGCTTCGCTCCTCCGCTCCCCTCGCTGGTCACCATCAACCGGTCCTCTTGTGACTCCGCCTCTTCGACCAATCCCGAGCGGTCCTGGCTCCTCATTGGTGGAACGAGCTCCCCACTGACATCAGGAAGTCTCTACATCTCCCACGTGAAATTAAAAACACATCTTCTCCGACTAGACAGAGTAAAAACAGATTGGACTTACTTATGTTATTACTTATGTTATTACCTACGTTACTACCTTTGTTACTACTTTTATTACCTTCGCATTGAAAATGCAGAAGGTTATGTTTTGATCGCCGTGTATTTATTTGTATGCGTGTTCCTCGCATAACTCAAAAAGTACTAAACGGAAACGCATGAAATCTAGTGGGATGATTGGTTATTATCAGGGGAGCATTTGATTAGATTTTGGGATCGATCGGGTCAAAGGTCAAGGTCATGAAAAGGTCAACATCTTCTTTTTACCATAGCACGGTCAATTTCTATCCAATTGGCATGCAACGAATGCCAACATGTTCATAATTCAATGCCCAATCTTGTGATATGCGAAGGTATGCGCTCTACCGAGTGCCCGTTCTAGTTACTTATGTTATTATGGGTATTTTTGGAGTTTGGTTTTCTTGAGGAAATGTTACTTTCTTGATTCTCGTTGTTCTGAGTTTTTACTCGTGGTTGAATTCACGTATTGTAAAGTCTCTTTGTATAAAAGCGTCTGCTAAATGACATTTAATGTAATACTCTTTGTTGTGAGTTGTTTCTGGGTTCTCCATCAGAGAGACGTCCACAAATCAAACGGATTTCACTAAAAACAAGAGGCTCACGGCGCATATTAACCCTTGTGTTGCCTTCGGGTCAATTTGACCCGATTCAATGTTTAACCCTCCTGTTACCTTTATATTTACTAACATATTTTACCCTTGAGGTCAATATGACCCCAGCTATTAAAATCTCCAGAAAATTATTAGAATTAATATTGTTTTCCAAGTTTAAGTGTGAGGTACTTTATGTTTGTTTGTTGACTCCCGAAAGAACACCGACATTAAACATTGAATCGGCTCAAATTGACCCGAAGGCAACAGGAGGGTTAAGAGATGTCCGGAGCTCCTTTTGAACGCTTCGCCATCTGTTAAAATAACTGATTAAACGCCGATCCTTTCTTCCTCTACTGGATTGTTCCAGTGAGATATACACATGTGTGGCATAAAGGGAATGAAGGGAGTGTTGAGCCGCTCTGAGAGTCCGCTGTACGAGTGGACCGAGTGATGCCGAAGATTGCGCAACAATGGTTTGGGCGGGGCGTTTATATTCTCGTCTTATCTTTAATATCACAATCAAAATCGTATCCGTAACGTTTGCTAATCTTATGGGAAGAGGCACAACAAGAGAGCGGGAGCCGGAGCCGCGAGATTGATCCGACATCTTTGTTCTGTTAGTTAGATAAATTGAAATTGACAAAGGGAAAATAATCTAAAAAGAATTAATACAAAGCCAGGTGATCTTTTCTTGGCAATACCTGCTGTCCCGTTCTCCCAGTTACACTTCCATTCATAAAATATCAAGAAGTGCAGCTCGTCAACTTCAGAGACGGACGGCTGCGACTTCAGCTACTCAAATCCAACCGCGGAAATAAGAGAACCGGCGTACGGTGTGATCTTAAATATTACACAGGGGCTACTGGAAAGGTTTTTAAAAAGATGGACTCCGTGGGAAGAGGCGAGCGTGGGTGTCCGGTTGGAGAAGGTACCGGTCTTTAAGCAATAGATAGTTTTAGGACGTTTCTCCCACCACAAAAAAGCAGATTTTAAAAAAACCAATTGGTTAGAAATGTCAATAGATGCGTTTCCTCCGAGTAGAGTCACGAGGTTCAGTTTTATAGCTTTTTAAAAAGTGTGTTAGTGGCGTCAAAATAGTAAAAATGTGTCGTTTTATTTCCTCTTGTATTTTGCGATAAACGGAGAATTTCCGTCTCTGCCTCTCGATATGCGAGCCTGCAAATAAATAAATTGTTTATTTTGGGGCATTTTTTTGTCTCGAGTGACCCTCACAACAGGGTCATAGAATCCCAAGCATACATTTTACTACCACCGTCACTATTACGTATAATAACACTGAAACTAGATGCAAAAACACATGCAACTTTTACGCAAAAAGACTGGACACAATAATAATAATTCGGTCCATAATTCTTATCCAATATGAATGATTCTTGCAAATGAGAGAATTTGTGAACGCATGTTTTTTAATAATTATGTCCCTTGTTTTTCGTGCATCTCTTGGTGCTTTGTATTGTGTATTGTGTATGCATTATATGTTGTATAGATACATATATATTTTATTTTATATTTTACTTTGTATACTTCTTGTATACATCTTTATCTTTCATCCCTGTTTTTTATATTTTATTTTTTATTCTTCTGTGTTTAGTTTATTGGTGCTGCTACTGTTACGACAAATTTCCCCTTGGGGATTAATAAAGTACATATCTATCTATCTCTATCTATCTTTGAGGCAGAGGGCATCGAATCCGCTGACCGAGGAAGAGGCATCTCGATGCTTGGTGCAGATCCGCCCTCCGCATCCTCTCCTCAATGCCCTGAACACGAACATCACATCGTAATAACAACCGATGCGTGCAGATGGCTCACTAAGGAGCACCGTGCACGAACCCCGAGGCTGCATTCAGGGACCGTCGTTATTAGTGGTGCAACTTTTGATTGAAAACTGTGTGGCTCTTCTGCAAATAAAAAAAAAAAAAACGCGTGCGTCCTATTTTGCACGTACACAGCAGAAAGAAAGAAAAAACACCGCGGAGGACGAAAAACTCACAACTGTGTTTATATTGCGTAATGTCACGATTACAATATATGATAAGTGAAGTTTAAAACGACACGTTGTTGTTGTTGACTACAGTGTCAAAAACACACACATAAAAAAACATTACAAATGCAGGAGCAACTCAGGGAAATTATACTCGCGTGCACGCGCATGTAGCCAAACATACATGGCTGGGAGCTAACGCGGGGCTAGCCGCAGGTACGACCGGTTCCGCCGATTTTGGGGGATAGTTAAAGGAGGACACGGCCCGGGACCGTGCTGGTATCGGTCCGCAGTGACGTAAAGCTACACACGTAAAGTAATTTGTGAACGTAAATAACATAACGTCCTCCAACTGCAGGCGCAGCTACGAGCTAGCCGAGGCTAGCGGCTAGGTTACGGTGTCGTTAGCTCCCGTTAAATATGGGAGATGGGGGGGGGAGCGGATAACTCACCCCGCAGAACTCCTGGCAGTACCGGGAGGAGGATTCGGGGTCTCCGGCCTCCCGAACCACGGCTTCTTGGAGCTCTTGCAGTCGTTGTCTGAGCTCCCCGATCGTTTCTCTGACGCCGTTCTCAGGACATCGGTCCTGCTCGGCCTCCTCGTCCGCCATCTTCACACCCAGCTCCAGCGCGTACCACTGCAGCGTAGCTACGTAGCCTGCGCGAGGCGATGCTTACGTACGACGTAGCGACGTAGTGACGTAGCGACGTAGCCACTGCGCATGTCACATCCGGAGTGGTTTGCAGCGGAGAATGACAGGAAGACTCGAGTGGACTGGTTCCTTTCTGTTATACCGTTATATTCTGTTATATTGTTATAATATATTTATATATATTGTCCAACAGAATTTAGACAACTTTCTTAACTCTGTGCTTTTGTATAATAATGTAAATATATATAAATATATATGCAACAAAATAAATAAAGATCGAGAAAACACACAGTATATAAGCAAGTTATATACTCTCGCTCTCTCTCTCTTACTATATATATATATATATATATATTTACACACAAATATATAGTATATATGGATATATATATATACACATGCATATAAACATATACATATATGTATACATTTTTATTTATTTGTTTTTTCTGATCCAAATATCCTATATATACTGTGTATTTATACTATATACAGTCACACAGTATATAACTGTTTATACAGTACATATATACAGTATATTTTTTATATATACTGTATACAGGACTGTCTCAGAAAATTAGAATATTGTGATAAAGTTCTTTATTTTCTGTAATGCAATTAAAAAAACAAAAATGTCATGCATTCTGGATTCATTACAAATCAACTGAAATATTGCAAGCCTTTTATTCTTTTAATATTGCTGATTATGGCTTACAGCTTAAGAAAACTCTAAAATCCTATCTCATAAAATTTTAATATTTCCTCAGACCAAGTTAAAAAAGATTTATAACAGCTGAGTGTTTGTCAAGGCTCAGGAAACCCTTGCAGGTGTTTCGAGTTAATTAGACAATTCAAGTGATTTGTTTAATACCCTACTAGTATACTTTTTCATGATATTCTAATATTTAGAGATAGGATATTTGAGTTTTCTTAAGCTGTAAGCCATAATCAGCAATATTAAAAGAATAAAAGGCTTGCAATATTTCAGTTGATTTGTAATGAATCCAGAATGCATGACATTTTTGTTTTTTAAATTGCATCACAGAAAATAAAGAACTTCATCACAATATTCTAATTTTCTGAGACAGTCCTGTATATGTTTATATGTGTCTACATAAACACAAATATTTATAGAAATATATGTATATATATACGTATGTGTGTGTATATATATAATACATATATTTATATACACATGTACATAAATACACATACATACACACATATATATTTTGTTGGAAGGCTCGTAAATGGATGTGAATTATTTTAAAGACAAAGGTCAACAAGACCATTTCTCTAAATGTGAATCCTGGGACGAGTGGCACAAAGGCGTGAAGCATAAAAGCACACATTTAAGTGGACACTAATCCCAAACCGAATAAACAGTGGTTTGTTTTAAAGGGGAAGAGGAGTTCAGGTACCCGTCAAGGTCGAGGTCGGTACTGGGACGGAGGGGAGTATGTGTTTTGAGTTAGGAGACGGAGATTCCCACCGGTATGAATCACACGGTGGGGCACAAGGGAGTTTGAAGATCCGTCCCAGGCGTACTCCGAGAAACACAAAGACCACTTGGATTCCCTCCAGAGCTCCGTTTAATGTCCATATTGAATGAAAAACTTAAACTCCTCCCGAAACCGTAGAAATCTTATTCTAAAAGCTATTCAAATAAAAACTAAGGTGCAGGTGTTAACTTGGTGATAAAACATCTATGAAATGAGTTTACTCCACAAACGCAACCGATGTTTGATCTATGTTTGATGTAATAAGTAAACTCTGTAATACGATGTCTTTCCTTTTGTACCTTCTTTATCACAAGTGTTGTATTAGTGTGTATTGGGAGGTCATTGTAAAGACACCTCTGCCCTTAAAGCACGTTCCCTAAACTAAACCTAAAGAAGCCAACCCCCCAAAATAAAATAAACTGAGTCGGTTTCTTTCCATCTCCCAGTGAGAGAAGTACGGTTTACAATATATATACATACATACATATCTATCTATATCCTGTATATATATCTATATATATTTATATATATAAACACTGTATATATATATATATGTATATATATACACTGTATATATCTATGTATATATATGCACACTATATATAGATGTATATATACTGTATATATATATAGAGATATACTGTGTATATATAGATAGAGATATATATATGTATATATATACACACACCGTATATATATATATGTATATATATATACACTGTATATATAGAGATATATATACTGTGTATATATAGATATATATACTGTATATATATATATACAGGATATATCTATATATAGATATACATCTATATCTAGATATTTAGTTATATACATACTGTATATATAGAGAGAAATATGTACTGTATATATCTCTCTATATATATATATATATATATATATATACACTGTATATATATATAAATATATATATAGAGATATATATATACACTGTATATATATATAAATATATATATAGAGATATATATATCTCTATATACTGTTATAATATATATATATATACAGTTTATATATAAAGTAGTTCTAAATCATTATTTACTGAGAAAATCACGCAATGCATTGTTTGTTGAGATGTAACTTCTTTTACTTGAAAAGCACAACATCTCCATGTCGCTGCAGACATTAACGTTGTTTACGTCGTTAACGTTGTTTACGTCGTTCACGTTGTTTACGTCGTTCACGTTGTTTACGTCGTTAACGTTGTTTACGTCGTTAACGTCGTTTACGTCCCTTCGGTCTCTTTTGTCTTTTTAGAACTCAACCCTTCACGCGTGCTCTTTCCTCCCGAGCAGCTTTTTAAAAGCCGCCTTGAAGTCGTCGTTGAAGCTGGTGTACAGCAGCGGGTTGACCAGGGAGTTGACGTAGCCCAGCCACGTCAGGAAGTCCGACACCGCGGGCGAGGGCCGCACCACCCGCAGCCCCACCAGCACCTCCTTCAGGAAGAACGGCAGCCAGCAGACGATGAAGGCCCCGAGGATGAGGCCGAGGATCCTCGCCGCCTTCCTCTCGCGCGACGTGCATATCTGGTTCTTCTCGTCCGCGTCCGTCTCGGCGCCGTCGGGTTTCTCGGCGGCGTCCGAGTTGGACGGGTCGGACGCGCAGAACGTGTGGGCGACCCGGCAGCGGTCCGCCGAGTTCTGACTGCCCGCCGAGCGGCCGCTGAGTTGCCGGGCGGAGCCGCCGCGCTTCTGGTACAGCGTCTTGGCGGCGGTGTAGATCCGGTAGTACAGGATGAGGATGACCACCATGGGGATGTAGAACGCCCCCACGGTGGAGTAGATGGTGTAGCCCAGGTGGTCGTGCTCGATGACGCACTGGTGGAGGCCGCCGCCGCCGCCGCCGCCGCCGGGCCTCTGCCTCCAGAACAACGGCGGCATGGATATGAAAACCGAGATGACCCAGACCACGGCCACCATGGCGGCGGCGCGGCGCGCCGAGCGCTTGCGGGCGTAGGCGATGGCCTTGGTGATGGCCCAGTAGCGGTCCAGGGCGATGACGCACAGGTGCAGGATGGAGCAGGTGCAGCAGGTCATGTCCAGGCTCAGCCACAGCTCGCACGCCACCCGGCCCAGGGTCCACGCCTCCGTGGTCATGTAGAGGATGCTGACGGGCATCACGAGCAGCGCCACCAGGAAGTCGGTGACGGCCAGCGAGCAGATGAGGTAGTTGGCGGGCAGCCGCAGCTTCCGGGTGGTGCAGATGGCGCCGATGACGGCGGCGTTGATCAGCGCCGTGAGGACGGTGAGGAGGCCGAGGACGACCGCCGTCGCCGCCGCCGCGCCGTCTGCGAACGGGAGCGCCGGCGGGACGGAGCCGTTCGTGGCGTTGGGTCCCGAGCCGCCGCCGCCCCCTGGGAAGCTCTCCATGTTCATCCCCCCTGGGAGACACGCCTCCCTCCTCCAGAGTCAAAGGTCAAAGGTCAATCTGAAATGACAAAACAGGCACACACACATGAGAGGCAGCCAGAGGGCGCTAAAGGTGCTTTCTGCCTTCAACGCAATGCATGCTGGGATACAAACTACTCCGGCCCCTGAACAGGAAGATATTTGTCACTTTGGTTTTTCATGTCACGTTTTAACTCTAGTTCACGACTAAATATCTTCAAAATAAAAGGTTATATTTTATGTATATCTATATTTACAAGTGGATAAATCCAAATGTTTTTGGCGATGTTTTTTCTCCAAAGTGCCTGAAAGAAAAAAAATTGTTGAATGCAGAAAAGTGAGCATATTTAATTTAAACATTTTTTTTTAATGATTATTGTATTTTTTTTAATTATGCATGATTTAAAAAAGTAAAGCATTTATCCCCCCAAAAAACGAGAATAAGACAATAAGATGTTGTTTTGCAGTTCTCCAAAGGGCCCCTAGGGGTCCTCGTTCAACCGCTGGGCCACCTGATGACCTAAAGAGCTGGAAATAGAAAACTAGACCTGCTGGAGAGGGATGAACACAGACATGGCAACCCAAAACATTAGTTTAGTGCTAAGTGCCGATTTGATCGTAAATGATTTCCTAAAGCCGATCAAACGTATTGATTATGAGCAAAAACATTTTTTACAAATATTGAAAGTGTGTTTGAGACGGTAACTGAAACCCGATGAGACTAAACGTGTTCGTAAAGACGCTGACTGAGGCTTTTTAATGTTTTATCACTATTGCGTCATCGTGACATTTTAATACGCTTCAGAGACCCTAAAGTCCTCCATGTTGTTTTTCTGCATTAAGATTCATTATAGAACTCATCCTCTGAGCTGTGTGAGGCTCTCTCTCTCCCTCTCTCTCTCTCTCTCTCTCTCTCTCCCTCTCTCCCTCTCTCATGCAGCAGTTATATTAGTGTATTTATTTATGAGGCCCTCTTTATGCCCCTTTCAAATGGTTCTATTGTGTTTTACTGAGCTTGGAAAATCCATAATTTTCTCTCACTTGAAATGCAGAACAGTCTGAATGAAGCTGTTATCACTGCATCACGTGTGTGTGTGTGTGTGTGTGTGTGTGCTGTCTGGCGGCCATGAAACACACATCAGCCCGTGGACGCCAACACCTATTCTGATTGTAGAGGTCAAAGGTCATAGACCAGGAGTCAGTGGACGGCCAGAGGAAGATCGACAATCACATGCACTCCTCCTCTTCCCTCGTACTTCTCCCTTCTCCTCCGCCTTCTTCTTTTCCTTTCTTCCTCCTTCTTCCTCTTCTTCTTCTTCCTCCTCACTATCCTTCCTTCTCCTCCTTTCTCCTCCTCCTTCCTTCCTTCTCCTCATCTCTATCCTTCTTTCTGCTCCTCTTCCTCCTTCCTTCCTTCTCCTCCTCCTTCTTCATCTTAATTTTGATTAAAAAGAATACATATTTATATAAATGTTGATTCTTTTAATCAAACTGTGTAAATGAACATATTGTTATGATCATAACAATATTTTCATGACTTTTCCAAAACTTTAAAACATTTTCACGAAGGTCTTTTCCAGGCCTGGAAATAACTTGATTTTTCCAGGTTTTCCGTGACCTTATGAACCCTGTATTAAAAACCCGAGTCGGGGCTCCAGGCATCAATACCGGGGGCCGAGAGGCCGTCGGTACCCGTCTGGGTCCACGCCGACCGGCCCTGCTCCACAGGTGCTGCCCTCCAGTTAATCAATACATATAATTATAATCCCATCATAGCTAATGTGACATTCAGCCGCTCTAATACAGATTAAACCTCCGGCTAACGGAGCGCCTTCGTGTTGGAGATAAATATGTTGACATTAGCACAAAGAACGTTCAGCCTGAAAATAATGACTTTATGTCTAAGTATTTAACCGGATGTGGAGCTGATGGACGTTCAGCGTGACTCGACCCCGTCACCGGGTGGAGGTAATCTCATCTCCTATTGCGCAACACCGCGCTGCCGATGCCGCCTGGAGGCCAGCTGGGAAAAGGAAATGGGTTTTATATTATATGACATATGAGGAGAAAGACAACAACAGACACTTATTTATATTTATATCTATATCTATATATATATTAACACTTATACACGTTAACGTACTGCAGTACTCCAGGCTTTCTGGTTGGATATATTTATCGCAAATGATTAAAACTCAAAGAATCTTTATTAATTATGTTTGGTGTCTCCGAAGCACGAGGAAGACTCACCAAAGATATATATATATATATATATATATAATAAATATATATATAATAAATATATATATATTATAAATATATATATATATACTATAAATATATATATAATATATATATAGTCACACATATATATATTATATATATTTATATGTATATATACATACATATATTAAAAGATATATACATATATTAACATATATATATCCATCTAATTATTTACATATATATATATATACTGTATACATTACAAAAAATATATATATTTACATATACCAATATATATATATATATGTATCTAATTATTTACATATATATGCATGTTTCTTTCGACATATATATGCATATATACATATATACACACAAATATAATAATGAATATATAAAGAATATATGCATATAAATATATATATTCTTTTATATTATGCGTCTCATACTTTCCAAATGCAGATGAATGTGGTTTTACAACTCTCTTGTGTTAATGCAAATGTATGGAGGACTTAAAATGACTTAAGTATACATAAATAAATTTATGAATAAATACAAGTATAAATAAATAAATGCTTAAATAAATGTATAAATAAATAAATAAATACAGGAATAAATAAATAAATGCTTAAATAAATGTATAAATAAATAAATACATACAAGAATAAATGTATAAATACAGAAATAAATACAGAAATTAATAAATATAAGTTATAACTCAACAGGACATCATTAAATAAATGTATTTCTACATTTCTGTATTTCTTCATTTATTTATATCTCTATTTATGTGTCCACACGTATTTCTTCATTTATTTATGTGTGACATTTATGTGTCCGTATATTCAAATGAGCTGGGCGGTCCGAACCTCATTGTTGAACAGGATTGGTCAAGTCGGAGAGCAAGACAGAAGCAATCGATCCCTAGCACTTGGATCTGTAGACGAACAGCGTTTATTATGCATTCTTGTCTGTACATTCTAAATACTACTGTTGTTGAGTCACGGAATGTAATTTAAGGATGTTTTCAGCCGAGAAGTTAGTAGTTTAAGCATCAAATCTGTGGTCGGTTTATCGAGATTCAGCCTAATAAGGATATGCGACGGAGATTTGAGGTCCTGCTCGCGGGACCTCTGAGCTCCGGGCGCTCAGCGCGCTGTGTGGCCGCCGAGAGAAGCCTGATCTCGGCAGGACTTATTGAAATGCTCCGCTGGCTCTGACGTCTCCGTAGCGGCTAAACATGAGATATAATTAGGTTTTGGATGATCTAAAGAGCACAAAGAGTTTATTATTTATTAAAAGATAACGTTACGTCAATTTGACTAAGGGTTAAGATTCATAACTTCATATTGTAGCGACCCTGGGTCAGGAAAGCTACCAGACGTTGTATAGTTATTACCGTTTATTCGTAGCCTACGCCAAACAACAGTGAACACCGCAACACATTCTACTCCACTGTAAAGTATTTTACAGTGAATAATTGGAGGAAATTCATGAGCAAGAACAGTTGATGTGGTGACGTCACAAGACCAGAAAGACCGTCCTGCGTCCTCGAGAGTCCGGACTCCCAAGACCAGACTCACAAGACCAGACTCCAAGAAAACACGAGTCTGTACTCAGTGTACTTGGAAATGATAAACGGCTGAAGTCAAAAAGCTGTCTAGGCTAACTTCTGCTAACGGTGAGCTGAGCGAGCCAACTTCAGCTTCATGTGCCAGGCAGAAGTAGTAGAGCACAACACACCAGGTGCATCACACTCCTGTGACCAATCATGCTTCAGACAGAGGTTAGGACCGCCCAGCTCATTTGAATATACGGACACGTAAATGTCACACATGAATAAATGAAGAAATACGTGTGGACACATAAATAGAGAAATAAATAAATGAAGAAATACAGAAATGTAGATATATATTTATTTAATGATGTCCTGTTGATTTATAACTTATATTTATTAATTCCTATATTTATTTATACATTTATTTAAGCATTTATTTATTTATTCCTATATTTATTCATGCATTTATTTATTTATACTTAAGTCATTTTGAGTCCTCCATACAAATGAGCATCATTATTACCTTCGCATTGAAAATGCGCAAGGTTATGTTTTGATCGCTGTGTATTTATTTATTTATTTGTATGCGTGTTATTCGCATAACTAAAAAAGTATTAAACCGAATCGCATGAAATTGAGTGGGATGATTGGTTATTATCCGGGGACCATTTGATTAGATTTTGGGATTGATCGGGTCAAAGGTCAAGGTCATGAAAAGGTCAAACCCTTCTTTTTACCATAGCACGGTCAATTTATATCCAATTGCCATGCAACTAATGCCAAAATGTTCATAATTCAATGCCCAATCTTGTGATATGCGAAGGTATGCGCTCTACCGAGTGCCCGTTCCAGTTATTATTGTTATTATTAACCTTTACTTAACCAGGCCATGAAAGACAGCATTAAGATGCAAGACAAAACTAAAATAAAGCAATCTCTTACAAACAATTCCCACAAATCCCCAAAAGCCAAATATTTAAAACAACAGAGTTCCCACAGAATCAAACTCAGAATACTCGGATACTTTCACATGTCGATCATCTGCTCCGCCTCTCCGATCAATCCGCCAATAACTCACAGCGGACGATCGTGAACCGACCACGACGAGCCGTAACCCGAGGTTCACATCGGAGGTCGCTCGTGTTCATCGGCTCATATTCATGAGCTCTCAGATAAGAGCAGCGTCTCCATGGCGATGATCATCTCTTCTACGGTTTCTGAACACGTGAAGAGATGCAGGAGAAAACAATCAGGACACGAGGCTCTTATAACAATGGTCTATTTAGAGCCATGTATATGTATATGTATATATACACACACACACACACACACAGCTCGGCCCTAATTCATCGCAGAGTGACCGGTCACGCCTGGGGAGCTCGCCGGCGAGGGCCATTAGTCATCCGTCCCATCACCTGGAAAATTGAACAACCTTTTCCAAAAGTAGAGATTGCAGGGTTTGTGTGTGTGTGTGTGTGTGGAGGGGGGGGGCGATTTCACGTCATTGTAAAACAAAAATGCACGCATGCAATTTAATCTAACCAGATTACGTCTTTTCTGTTTGCAATGACTTTGCACGGCGAGAGAGAGAGAGACAAAGAGGAGAGAGACAGAGAGCGAGGAGAGAGACAGAGACACACAGAGAGCGAGGAGAGACAGAGGAGAGAGAGACAGAGACACACAGAGAGAGAGAGAAAGAGGAGAGAGAGAGAGACAGAGAGCGAGGAGAGACAGAGGAGAGAGAGACAGACACACAGAGAGAGAGAGAGAAAGAGAGAGAGAGACAGAGAGAGAGAAAGAGGAGAGAGAGAGAGACAGAGAGCGAGGAGAGACAGAGGAGAGAGACAGAGACACACAGAGAGAGACAGAGAGAGAGAGAAGGAAGAGAGAGAGAGAGACAAAGAAGGAGACAGAGACAGAGAGAGAAAGAGAGGTGAGCAATGAGAAGGTGAAGTCAGTTATTTTTGGCCTGAAAATGTGTTTAAATGACGAGAGAGAGAGAGAGACAGAGAAAGGAGGAGAGAGGAGAAAGAGAGAGAGGATTGAAAGGACGGGTCACGTCCGTGGAGCTTCATTTCATTCACACATCTAAAATGATGTTTTGACGTTGCAGGTGTTAAACTGACACTTCGTCTTCATCACGAGAGCGAAACGGATCCGAAGAGGAAGCGATGCGGCGTGACGGAGATGGATCACACAGGGGGTTCTGCTAAAAAAGAACCCAGATACACTATAATGCACGATAGAAATGCAACGATGCATTAAAAGTTTATATATATATGTATATACCAAACCTGTAGATTCAAACACTTAAAAAACAGATTACATTGAAAGATGAATGTTTAATATAAAGAATAATGTTCCTCTCAATATGTTTAATGCTAAATATGAAAGTACAAAACAAATAAATACATAATGACGTTAGTTTTGGGTATTTATATTAAATATTATATTTCATATCTGACAATAAACACAACTAAATGTTACACACTGACCCTTTAAGTCTCAGCTGTCTTTAGAGAAAAGAGCTAAAGCAACAACCTTCAGAATAATGGAGTGCTGCGTGTGTGTGTGTGTGTGTGTGTGTGTGTGTTGAGTCTGGTGCTCATGGAAACAGTACCGCTTCCGTCCAAAGGAGGCGCCAGAAACAACACAACGTTAAAGTTTCTTGCTGCAGCACACAGTAAAACATGTCTGCGTTTGTACTGGTCCGTACTTTCTTTATATGTGTATGTATTATTATTTCATATACCTTTTATAATGTGGCTCAATTCATAGTTTGAATGAATAAAATGTTTAATTGTTTCCATTCCGGCCGTAACCTGGAAGGTCGGAGCAGATTAACTGATGATGCAACATGTGAAGTGTAGTTTTTAATGATTGATGATTGATCTGGTTTTAGGATGAAGTTCAGCCTCCTGCCTCTAGAGGGCGACGTCTCCCAGGAGCC
The DNA here is from genome assembly GCF_029220125.1 of Pseudoliparis swirei. Classification (NCBI taxonomy): domain Eukaryota; kingdom Metazoa; phylum Chordata; class Actinopteri; order Perciformes; family Liparidae; genus Pseudoliparis; species Pseudoliparis swirei. Next base: position 3,176,177 of record NC_079399.1, read on the forward strand.
ACGGCCGCACCGCGGTCACCTTGAAACCTCTTTTGTCTGGAAGCCTTTAAAAGACTTTACGGCGTCATAAAGGACGTCGTTATGAACGTGTGAAGCCGAGAGAGAGAGAGAGAGAGAGAGTTCTTTAGGACTCGGAGACATAAATCTGACCCGCCTGCTGTTTTTGGACTGTTGCACCGCATGCACACAAACACACACACACACACACATACACACAAACACATGCTGCAAGCACACATACAGACACACATACACAAAAACACACACACACACATGCTGTAAGCACACATACACACACACATGCTGGAAGCACACACACACACACATGCTGCAAGCACACATACACACACACACATGCTGCAAGCACACACACACACACATGCTGCAAGCACACATACACACACACACACACACACACACACACACATGCTGCAAGCACACACACACACACACACATGCTGCAAGCACACACACAAACACATGCTGCAAGCACACACACACACACACACACACATACACACACACATGCTGGAAGCACACACACACACACACACATGCTGGAAGCACACACACACACACACATACTGCAAGCACACACACAAACACACAGGCTGTACACACTTCAGTTTTTGCTCAATATTGAAGTATGTATGTATGTGTGTGTGTGTGTGTGTGTGTGTGTGTGTGTGTGTGTGTGTGTGTGTGTGTGTGTGTGTGTATGTATGTGTGTGTGTGTGTGTGTGTGTGTGTGTGTGTGTGTGTGTGTGTGTGTGTGTGTGTATGTGTGTGTGTGTGTGTGTGTGTGTGTGTATGTATGTATGTGTGTGTGTGTGTGTCGCTGTCCACAGTCCTGAAACAGAGGAGATCTTCAGACAGTTTCAGCTGCTCACTTCGTAACAATCCGCTCACGGACCTTAAAACTACCGTCTATAGATGCCATTGTTGGGAGAAACCAAGCCCTCCAGACCCCCACATGGCACAAGTGGAACGATCCTTTGTTTCTCACATTGTTTCCGCCCCCGTCGGTCAAATCAGGCGTCTTGGAAATATGTAAATATCTACTTTTGATGTGACAGGTTGACGTTTAAGTCCCACCTCCTAGCACCACGATCCTCAGTGACACACCTGTACCCGCCTCTCGTTGACTGTCTACACAAAGGAGAAACAGAGAGGCTCATGTGCCGCCCGTCTGTCTGTCATCGACGAGGCGTTCAATGGCGCCTTGCAAAGAGTACGCTATTGATCTGATGTCCTTGATTGGAAGGTATGCCGGCGCTGGCTCGGTGGCCTGGCCGTGCATTGTGGGTAACGTAACGTCCCTCCGACATCGGGTCTGGTTCAGCTCTTATCGAGGCCCTCGGCTCGAGGGTCATGTTTCTCTTTATCAATATTTGTTTTTGGTCATGAAAACTATTTTTGTCTCTATTAATTTATAAGTTTGATCTCTTCTAATACAAAATAAGTAAATATGTAATATGTTGCAAACATTTACGGAACGAAAATCTGATCATTGGATAAAATGTGTGTCTAATTTCAATGACATATGAGAGTCAATGGTTTTTACAAAAGGAATGTTGTGTACAACCAGAGGAGTCGCCCCCTGGTGGTCAGGAGAGAGAATGCAGCTTTAACACATGAAGCATAGACTTCTATACAACCAGAGGAGTCGCCCCCTGGTGGTCACGAGAGAATGCAGCTTTACCACATGAAGCATAGACTTCTATACAACCAGAGGAGTCGCCCCCTGGTGGTCAGGAGAGAGAATGCAGCTTTAACACATGAAGCATAGACTTCTATACAACCAGAGGAGTCGCCCCCTGGTGGTCACGAGAGAGAATACAGCTTTAACACATGAAGCATAAACTTCTATACAACCAGAGGAGTCGCCCCCTGGTGGTCACGAGAGAATGCAGCTTTACCACATGAAGCATAGACTTCTATACAACCAGAGGAGTCGCCCCCTGGTGGTCAGGAGAGAGAATGCAGCTTTAACACATGAAGCATAGACTTCTATACAACCAGAGGAGTCGCCCCCTGGTGGTCACGAGAGAGAATACAGCTTTAACACATGAAGCATAGACTTCTATACAACCAGAGGAGTCGCCCCCTGGTGGTCACGAGAGAATGCAGCTTTACCACATGAAGCATAGACTTCTATACAACCAGAGGAGTCGCCCCCTGGTGGCCAGGAGAGAGAATGCAGCTTTAACACATGAAGCATAGACTTCTATACAACCAGAGGAGTCGCCCCCTGGTGGTCAGGAGAGAGAATGCAGCTTTAACACATGAAGCATAGACTTCTATACAACCAGAGGAGTCGCCCCCTGGTGGTCAGGAGAGAGAATGCAGCTTTAACACATGAAGCATAGACTTCTATACAACCAGAGGAGTCGCCCCCCAGTGGTCAGGAGAGAGAATGCAGCTTTACCACATGAAGCCTATAGTTCTATACAACCAGACTGCAGGGCGGCGAGACGTGTCGCGTGAACAGCGACCCGATGACCTCTAAAGGTCACACGTTGTGACCTCGGCTCAACGGGCCTGTTGCATAGTCACGCCGTGGCGCCCCGTCTGCTCTCCGTATCGCCGTGACTCGTCTTCGTGAAGCGGCCGCTGCGTCTTGAAGGGCAGGATGAAGATTAAATAAATAATGTGACGGGCCGAGGGCACAATGACCGATTACCTCGCGCTCCGATTTGTATTCCGCTGTTGCGAAACACTTCTGCTCGTCGATGTGATCACATTCACACTCTGTCCCCCGTGGTTGTCACCTGTGCAGATAGCAGGTATGATGCATGTGAAGAACATCAACTCTACAAAATACGAGAGACTGCATTCCTTCACCGGTTTAAAGCGTGGTGTTCTGAACAGCCTCTTACTAATACATTGCTTTAGCTTAATTCTGTTTTAAAAACTCCTATGAGGCACACAAAAAGGCTTCAGGTGCACAGACAAGGTGGTTTAGGAGATGTCAATAATGTGTTTATCCAACAAAAGGGAGTTGGCCAAAGTGTTGAAATTAATCGGAGTGAGGGGGCGAGGGGGCGTGGCCTTTGCAAGATCACGGTTTTTTTTAAAGAGTTTGATCGAGAGTGATTTTTTTCCCCGGAAGCCCTAAAACATCATCTCCAGTTTCACGTCTCTTGTAATTTGAGCCACCGTGGCAGACGAGAAAGAAATAGCAAACCTTCTGGGGCTTGAAATGCTTAAACATTGATAAAATAAGGTGATGATGTCATCATCTTACATGTTGCATTATTCTCTCTATGGACTCTCTCTGCTGTATTTTAATGTTGACATTTTAAAAGTGTTCCAAGGTCATCCAAAGGATTTAGGAAACTACTTAGTCGTTAATGCATTCGTGACGTGATCTGTAGTTTACGAGGGAACTCTGTAAATGTGTTAAATAAATAAATATACAATTAAATATACAGTTTTACTGATACGACGATGCAAAAACTCCTCAGAAGGTTGTTTTCTTAAACAAATAACTTACATAAACATGAATATTATATTGTACATTATACGTACAATGCATTACATTGTTACCCAGATGTAGAAATGGGAAAATATAGAATAAATTAAATAAAAATTAATAGCAAATCAGTACAATGTGGGTTCAATAACATTGTATTTGATGGCTATTTTAATAATGCCAGTTAATTAAGCACAGGTTGTAAAATATGAGGCATATTTAACAAACGCACCGGCGCTTAATGACCCAATAAAACATGTTTCTCGTGATCAGATAATATAATTGTAATAATAATGGAATAATTGGTGGTGAAATAAAAAAAATCATAAACTTATTGCAGCTGCGATAGATTCATTGGCCACTTGGGGGCAGCACAACAAAAAATCGACATAATGAACCGTAAAAATTTTCATACGGTGCAGCTTTAAGAAGCTGATTGTAAAATTATGACCAGCCTAAGACTCATTTGAATCTTTCTATAATACTTTTTCTTCCATGCAGCTGGTTTTAAAATATTCTTCTTTTTTGAAAATTATTTTTCTTCCACTCTTACTCTTCCCTTCTTTTCCAGACCGTCAGCCATTATTTAACAAGCTTGCCAATTGCTTGTTTTAAGGAAACACATCAATGAAGCCAGATAGAGCTGAATACTCGAATGCTCAAGAGGGACGCCAGGAACAGAAGACCCCAGAGAGCTGAGAGGTCTTGGTCACCAAAGATCTCTTTCATGGAGAACTGGATAGCTTCAGGAAAAAAGGGCCACCAGACCCAGATCCACCAGATCCACAAGATCCAGATCCACCAGTACCAGGACTAAGAGGGGAAGACTGTCTTGACCCAGCTGCAGTAAATGAAAATTTAAAAAATCTAAAACACTACCACCTTTGACCACAGGGGTCGCCAGAGTCAACGCACAATTAAAGTCCCTTGCAGTAACTTTAAAGAGTGCAGCAAAAACTGAATAGCTTCAGGAAAAAAGGGCCACCAGACCCAGAACCACCAGACCCAGATCCACCAGTACCAGGACTGAGAGGGACAGACTCTCTTGACCCTGCAGCAGTAAAAATACATTTTAAAAAATCTAAAACACTACCACCTTTGGCCACAGGGGTCGCCAGAGTCAACACCCAATGAAAGTCCTTGCAGTAACTTTAAGGAGTGCAGCAACCAGGGCCAAAGATCTCCTTCTTAAAGGTTGTGGAAACATCTTGGTTTGGGGTAAAATTACAACTCGATGAGGGCAAGAGGACCTACGTTGTCATGGTTACAATAATAATTACTCGTTCGCAGTCATGGAAAGTCACGGGGGACGAATGGTTTTGCCTAAGAGGGGGGTTGTGTGTGGGTCTATGGGGGGGGTGTGAGGTCGGAGTTCACAGTCCTGATGGATGGCCTGAAAGAAACTCGCCTCAGTCTCTCTGTTTCTTGCAACTGGCGTGACTCTGCCTTGCCTGCGCAGCAGTGCTGAAACAGTCTGTTGTTGGGGGGGTGGAGGATCTGATGATCCCTGCTGCTCTTCTTGCTGCACCTCCTAGTGTACAAGTCCTGCAGGGTGGGTGGTGGTTCCAATAGTAGTGCCCGCCCGCACTACTACTCTCTCTCAACCTTCCCTGTGAGACCGGAGCAGTCCAAACTTGCCAACTGAGCTGTGAATGCTTCTCCGGCCCTCTAGCCTCAGCTAGAGAGTGGGAAGGTTTGAAAACTTTAAATTTCTCAAAGCTTCTCCAGCTGGCTGAGGGTAGGAAGCGCTTGCCCCTTTTGTCTGTCAGAGTGTGTTGTTGACCTGACCCTCTCCCTGTCGGGGGTGATCCCAGAGTATTATTTATCTCACCTCACCCCACACACAGTAGTCCTCCCCAGTGGTGAGTAGTCTGTTGTTGTTTCCTCTACCTCTAAACAATCAGCTCCTTTTTTTTGGTGATCACATTGATGATGCTGTTGTCCTGGCACCAGAGTGAGAGATCAGCAACTTCCAGGTAGTACTTCTTCGTGTTTGTGAGAGATCAGGCCCACCACCACTGTCATCCCGCCGCAAACTTGATGATGGTGGGCTGAACCTGCCTGGCCACACAGTGGTGTGTGTACAGAGGGGGAGGGCTGAGGACACGCCTGGGAGGGATGCCTGGGGGGTGAGGGTGAGGATTTGGGTGTCACCCAGACCATCTGTGGCCTCCACCTGTGGCCAGGCGGTCAGGAAGTCACAGGCCAGTGTTGTGTCCAGCTCAATCAGCTTGCTCCCAGCAGCTTGGAGGGACTATGGTGTTGAAAGAATCATTGAAGCTAAACTGAACACAAGTCAAGCCCCAGCAGTCCCTTATACTGTCAGATGAGAGAGAGTGGAGAGGTGTGGTGTGCAGCATCATGGAGGAGATCTGTTTGGTGGATCTGTTTTTAAAGCAAGGTCCATGGAGGAAGGAGGGGGAAGGCGCAGATGTGGTCTTTATCCTCTATCAGCCTCTCACCATGACCACGAGGGGGGGCCACGTACCGGTAGTCATTCCATACATGCTGGAGAAGCATTCTTGGGCTGGGCTGGGGAAAACCCGTAACTTTTTTAGTGGGGGCGATGGTGTCGTTGGAAGCGTTGCTATGAGGCTCCATTGCTCGCTCAACTACACTGGTCGCTGGCGAACTGGATGATGTCATGTCCGTCACACCAGCCGGCGCGTGCTGTAGCTCAGCCTCTGATTGGTCAGACCACGCTTCACGACTCTAATGCCACGTTCTGGCCTTTGGGCAGCCTTCGAGGCGAAGAAATGGCGTATGAAAGTTTTCAAAAATCGCGCGAGAGGAGGGAGAGAGACAGCCTCTGGTCCTCTTGTAGCGGGCCTTTTTTGAGTCCAGCGTTCTCCAGCTCTGGTAGCACACATGTGTGCTGGTGTAAGTGACTTTTTTAAGTTCGGCAGCACTATTAAAGTCCCAGCCACAGCCAGTCTAGCCACCACATAACAGTTCTGATACAACATTAAGGTATCATGCGAGTACGATAGTGCTGGGTCCCGGTGTGGTGGGTCGTGACGGCTGTGGTGTGTGGTGTGGACCGAGAAGCGAAAGAGGAATGGACGGAAGAGTGGGTGTGGATGCATGTTGTTCGTGATTCAGCGGAGAAAGCGTCCCTTAGAGTTCAAAGTTCTTGGGTTCTTGAGTGCACCACATGTCAAAGCGTCCACCCCCTCAACCCTGAGATCTGCACTACCGAACTCTTCCGTTCTCTGCAGGAAAACGAAGGAAGGACTCGGTTGGGCTGGAGCTTTCGATCCGGGTCAAAGAAAACCAGCTCCAGAGGTCCAGACAAAATATTGCAATCCCCCGTTGCCCGTTGATCTCTGATCACTTGCCCTATGGACTTTAAGTCTGTTTTCCAGGGCTCAGCGTTGAAGGATGCGTCTGGGCGAGGGTGGTGTGAACTCTCAGTTTCTTCCCTTAATCGATCGTTTCTCTCTCCCGGTGTTGTGCCAATCTCCCGTAGTATGTGCTCCACTGTTGTTGATGTGATTCGCTGCGTCACGATCTCTGCTAAGCCACGCTGGCAAAATGGAAAAACCAAAAGTAAAAACGTTTGTTTTGTAAGTTATGCTCCAAAAGTGTGCTGTAGATGTGTTTGTGGTTAAAGCCGATGTTAAAAAAACACAAAAACAAAAAAAAACAAAACAAAAGCTGCTCTTAAATGTCAGTTTGCAGTATAAGCTAGTATCAAAAACCAAGATGGCGTCTTCGAAACGTGGGTAACGAATGACTCCGCCCACTTCGTATACACAGCCAATGAGGAGGCATGAAATTTAAATTAAAATCAAATGCAAATAGTTATCAATTAGTTTTCTGTTGATTGCCTCATTGATTAAATTGCATAATTAATTTGTTTCATATAATTATAGCTTATTGAAAAGTTTATTAAAAAAGCGCCCATGAAAAGTCACCGTAGATAATAGGGATGCACCGATCTGATCGGCGCCGATCCATATCGGCCGATATTCCCATTATCGGTTTTGATCGGCGTTCTCAAAACGGCCGATCAGATGACGTAACATCTGCGAGAACTATCAGACGTTTCAATCGCCGCAACGGAGACGATGCGCCCAGCGAGGGCCGCAGAGTGAGAGGTCAGAGGGGATCCTCACCACCGAGCGGCGTCCCCGTCCCCCGAGTTGAATCTCTGGGTCGACTCAGCCGACTCTCACATGTCTGCCCCTAGAGACTGATGCTCACGGTAAACGCATTCCATCGGGAGCGCGCGAGGGTTTTGATAAAGTTAGCGGAAGGATTTAAGTGGCAACATCCGGTTTTGCAAAGTTAGCGGAAAGAACCACGTGAAACAACATCCGTTTTTCAAAATAAGATGTCGACAAATCATACACTAGCATATAAAAGTAAACAATGAACTGATTTTGTATCTTTATAGATCGTTTCTGAGATTTAGCTTAAATTATGCCAACATTAAAACATTTTTACTGTACCAAGGAAGAGTTTATAAAAATAAGTCAGACTTTTGTATATTAAAAAAAGTCCTGTAAATAGATTTCCCCAAGAGTTCCAGGAAATGAATAATGCAGATGTGTTCCATACATATCTGAAATCCCCTACAATAGCAATCAAACTATTTTAATGTATCAATTAGGAATTTTTTCAAAGTAAAAGTCCTAAATGTTTAAAGAAATCTGTAATTTCTTTACTGTTTGAGTTGCTTTATATATGTATTTCCTCATAGTCCTAGGCAATAATGCTACACAATAAATAGAATGCTTCAATCGACACCCTGATCGGTGATCGGCAGATACTGATTTCAGTGATCGGTGATCGGCACAAAAAACCTGATCGGTGCATCTCTAGTAGATAATTGTGTTTCACAAACGATCCAGAAACACAAAGTTATTCGAGCAGTCGGCATCAATTAAATACTTTGAAGCGGCACTAATCTATTTATTAAATGTTTTAATCTCCGATCTCGTTACACAATGAGAAGCAGCTGCATGGTGGTCCTAAAAAACAAATATCATGCATCAAACAAGGGCAGCTGAGGGAGGACTGTTTTATGAACTATGGTGTGCAGACAGACAGGCAGACAGACCGACACGCAATAAGACAGACAGACAGACAGGCAGTAAGACAGACATGCAGTAATACAGACTGACAGCAAGACGTAAAGGCAGTAAGACAGATATACAGAGAGACAGACAGTAAAACAGACGGACAAGTAGGAAGACAGACGGACAGGTAGACATGCAGTAAGACAGACAGACAGGTAGACAGACAGTCAGATAGATATACAGGCAGACAGACAGTCAGACAGATATACAGGCAGACAGACAGTCAGACGGACAGGCAGTAAGACAGACATGCAGTAAGACAGATAGACATGCAGTGAGACAGACTGACAGTAAAACAGACAGAAAGTAAGACGTATAGGCAGTAAGACAGATATACAGAGAGACAGACAGTAAGACAGACGGACAAGTAGGAAGACAGACGGACAGGTAGACATGCAGTAAGACAGACAGACAGGTCGACATGCAGTAAGACAGACAGACAGGTAGACATGCAGTAAGACAGATATACAGGCAGACAGACAGTCAGACGTACAGGCAGTAAGACAGGCAGACAGTAAGACAGACGGACAGGTAGAAAGACCTGCAGTAGTAAGACAGACAGGCAGTAAGACAGGCACCTGTGGCGAACACATCCCCCCCCCCCCCCTCCCGACCAACCAGCTCCAAGTTGAGTAAAAACTCACCATTACGTTGTCACCGCATTTCTTTGAGCGTTTGAGGAAGAATAGAAATAAAATAAATAATGAATAGATGAGATGTTCGCTCCTGTTGCTCGAGGCTGCCGTGTCTCTCTCCTCTCTCACGTCTCCTCCTCTTCTTCCTCACGTGAAGCACGACACGCACGTGAATAAACGAGCATTAATCCAGGGGGGACAGGGACACCTCCACGAGGGGGACACGGGCACCTCCACGAAGGGGACACGGACACCTCCACGAGGGGGACAGGGACACCTCCACGAGGGGGACACGGACACCTCCACGAAGGGGACACGGACACCTCCACGAGCCGGCGCCCCGCGTCTCTTCTCCCGCGCAGCCTGCAGCGGTCTCCGCTCTGCTGCTGCCTTCAGGCGACGTGGGAAATATTATAAATATGACGTCTCGCGCGCACCGCGCAACTCAATAAATGGCGCAAATATCCCACAGCTGAACATGTCCGTACATTAATGATGTTTGTTCATGGATGAAGCACACCAATGCTCTTCTCACTGCTTATGTATTCCCTTAGTGACCATTTTAAATTTTAGTTTTAAAATACGGTAACTTCCGCTCATTTTGAGGCGAAAAACAACAACATGGCGACAGGCGAAATCCAAGATTGCGGCAGCGAAAACTGGAGGCTTCATGATGAAGGTAGATTTTTTGGGTAATAAAGACACAAATCTACCTTCATACATGACTGCTTGTATATAATCCAAGAGCTAGCCTTTTCTACATTCACAACAATGGTTTTTAATCAACGACCCCTTTACAAAACAAAATAAAGCGCCACGTCGCCCGATTTTTTTTCTATTAAAATCAACCCTTTTTTAATCATTAGTTGTTGAGAGACAGCAGTAATGTGGGTGGTAGATGTGAAAGGAGGGTGGACATGGTCTGTTTCTATGTTTCTATGCAATTTTAGGCGATAAAGAATAAATATTGACTGATTCTTTCTTAGCCTAGACAGAGAATAGAGGCATTTTACAACTTAACAACAACAAAACTACTCAACATAAGTATGGGGGTAATATTATAATGTGTACCACCTTCTTTCCAGTTCATGATTTAGTTCCTTTCTTTAGTTCCATTTTCGCGCATTTTGTCGTCACTTTTTCTCCCAACTTCAGGAGACAAAACAAAGAGTTAAATGACTGATTCTCTTTAAACCTAATAAAGTGAAATCACACAAACGACCCAAATCCATTCTTCATAAATGCATAAATTGATCACCTCGACTGTAGTTTCCTGGGAGCCGGTGGACTCACATGCTGATGTTCAACCCATTTTCCTTCCGTGTTAAAAGTCTTTGTCGGGGATTTTTCCCCCCTCATTCTCAAATGTGTTATTGGTGATATTGTGGCAACACAAACAAATAAATTGACTTCACCTTCCACCTTTTTAGCCGTTGGGAGGAAGGTTTGCTTCTAACCAAGCATCTCTGACACCTCTGTACCGACTCGGACATCGTGCCGTCTGTCACTCGGAGGTGTCGAGTTTCACGGTCAGGTGAACCTCGAGGGGGTTTTGCTGGAATAAAAACCACCAACCTGAAGGTCGTTCCCGTAATCCAGGGGTGTCCAAACTTTTTGCAACGAGGGCCAATTGTGATAAAGTAAAGATGCCCGGGGGCCAATAGTTCCTTTAGACGTTTTTTAAACCACAAAAGTTACATGAAAATACACTGTTATAAAGCAATTTATTTTTACTGTCACAATTACTTTTATTTTTTAAATGACAATGTAACCACATATAATATAACCAAGTCTGCCTTTCATTCAGTCAGATAACAATGAAAACGCTGTATATAGAATACCTTACATTTCTATGAGTTACATAACGTTGCTTAATGAACATTTTAAACGGGAGTTGTAAGTAATGCAAAGTGGTCTGTTATCATTACACTTAAAAACTAATTAATTTTGCCCTCATCTTTGACTAGATCTTTTCAGAAAAGCAATAGTTTGTCACATCTACAGGTTTTTCACTGTTAATGATATGTTACCGTTCAACACACTTCACATTTGGCTGATTGTGGCTGCAATTAACCTGTTTTGCACTGAATACCTTTTCAAGATAATATCAATAAAGTGCAACCTGTGAAAAATTAAACAAAATAAGATCAAATATTTGGGCATAAAGAGTTTTACTGAGTGTTAGTTACACTGCATATCTTTTCAAAATAACAATGACGCGCAACCTTTGAAAAACAAAACCAGTGCAGATATGTGCGAGTCATCCCGTTTTACTCTATGTGTGATAAAATGGGCTTTCCACTTCACCTCTTTTGAAAACGGGGTCGCAGGCGTGATACGGCCACTCTCAATACCGCTCAATGTTGAGCTCTTGTTTTGAAGGGCAACAGCTGGAACGCTGAGGTAACACCTGGCAAGTCGCCAAGAATCTCGTCTGTCGCGCATGCGCAGCGTAACCGGTTAACGCCGTAACGACACGTTTACACTAAAGTAGGCGACAGGCATTTCGCTCTTTATTTATGAATGACTTAGTTTTATGTCCGTGTCGTTTGTAATACGTGAAGTTCTCAAACAAGGTCTTGAAATCAAAGAATCTGCATTTCCCCTCGCGCCCCACCTGGTCTCTTGAACCCGGAGCAGAGAGCGACTCCGAGACGACGTGTCTTCACCACCGTGGGAACGCAGAGGTGTCGGTTTGCTGTTCCCGCGACATATTGGACCTCTCTGCCGGCTGGTTGGAGCGCGCTCACCTGTATGTGCGCATGGGGGCGGAGCTCCGCCGGGATACCGAGAGCCAGGAGGAGTGTGAACGCCACCCCGTAGAGACAGAAATGACATGCCGATCAATAACAGACGACCGTTTAGTTAATAAAACAACCTGACATTAGTTCTGTTGTAACCTGGCGCTAGAGAGAACATGTCAGTGGGGCGGACCCCCACCCTGTTCTCATGGGAGGGGAAACACTAGTAATTCCCATCGCTCCTGAACGCGGCGGCCCTCAGTCAACTTTTGTCCTTTTTTTTGCGGTCGCCATGGCAAATAGGTTTGGAGACGGGTTCACGCCACGCAGAGCCAGAAACATGAGAGAGGAGGAATTACGTCTTTAAAGTTTTTATGATTTATTTATTCTGACAGATCTGGCGGGCCAGAAATAACACATTATATGACCGATGTCGCGGGCCGTATGAAATCTGACCGCGGGCCGCCATTGGCCCGCGGGCCGGACTTTGGACACCCCTGCCGTAATCTATCGAACGCATCAACTGTTTTTCGACCACCTCGAGCGAAAGTACGACATTTTCTTTTTGCAAATTGGGAGCATTTGAATAAAAACGCGTAAATTCCACGCAGGCTTTAAAAAAAAAACGCATTCGGTCATGTGAAGGGGAACACGGTTGACGTGACACACTGATCATTCACACTAGGACTATCGTGTTCAGAATTTATGTTACATGTAGTTAAACATGACTTCTATAACCATAAAGTCTCCGACTTGAATCTCTCTTTAAACCCTAAAGACGGTCGTATTTTTTAAAGGGAAAACAACAACAACGTTCATGTGAAGAAGTCACATAATGTGCTTCTATACTTCTTTATAACTTCCTGCTTCACTCAGTCCTTTTATTATTATTCTGTTAGTATTGAATATATAGTAATCTTTTCTTCACTTAATGTCACTGCCCCCCCTTCCCTCCGCTTCCTTTTTAGAGATGCATTTGTCATCGCTTCCCAAAGGGTTTCTTTCCGCTGCGGCACGAGCAGAAACAACAACAAGACTCAAGTCTGCTCAAAGAAACCAGGACGCAGCAGACGGCTGTGATGTTGTTCCTATACTGCAGAATTCCTTCATTATTAAAACCTCAGACGTCCTCAGTTTGTTGTCCAGTATAGCCGTAACACATCTTTGTCTTGCAGTTAATAAGAATCACATTTAGTTCGGGTCGCTCAGACCTCGACAGCGAGGACATCGTCATTTCCCTCCAAAACCGACCGAGTGACGGAGACTCTTCGTCAGAGGTGTTTTCTGATCTCCTTCAAGAACCGGAGGGTCGGTTCAGGTTTAGGGTTCACCCGTCAGACTGAGATGTAAACATCAGTGTCCAGTGTTGGAGGCTTTAGTTATTCTACGTTTAAAAAAAAATCTGATTTAAATATTCCATATTACAGATATGTACGATATGTACTCGGGTCTGTTTTCATGGCCTGTTGGCTGAGATGCACTATACATCTTAAGTTATATGTAATTGAATACCATTTTCCACCACAAATGACCCACAATTCCTAGTAAGGCGACGTTAAACATGGGGTTACACTCTAGTGTCATTTCCCCATAGACTTCTATGCAACCAGAGGAGTCTCCCCCTGTTGGTCAGGAGAGAGAATGCAGCCTTAACACATAGACTTCTATACAACCAGCAGTCTATTTGCCATTAGCAATAGCAAACAGCTGTCTTAAAATTGTTCTTTGGGGGGCTTTTTCCACTTAAACGTGTCATCTTGAGGTTCTTGTTGCTGCCGCTGATGTACGTTAAACCTCCACCCTTTGATCTCCGAATGTCGGGCTTCGAAAACTGAACGTCGGAGCGTATCTGCCATAAGTAGACGACACAGATGACGGTCTCCAGGGTGAAAGTCTCGTATTAGTCCGTCTGGCGTCTTGAAAACAAGCCCAGGACTTTGGTCCAGGAGTGAGACTAGAAGGACGTGATGGAGATGGGTGATCGATCTGGGTTCAGTTGAAGAGGATCGTCTTGGCTCTTTAAGTTGACAGCGAAAGGTTAGAAAAGAAGTCAAGAGCCCGATGTCTGATATGAGAGAGTATAGTTGTGTCTGCGGGATGCCAGTTGTTCAAATATCTTTATTCAGACAAAGACCCAGCATCACTTCCAGAAGCTTCGTGATCACGTTGTCAAGCTGAGTCCTTGTAGTTCATCTCTAATGAGCTTGATGAGCTTTAATGAGCTGCAGAGCTAATGTACAGTCGGAGGCTGAAGAATCTCATCAACAGCCTGTCTGTTCGAGACCCAGCGGGGACGAAGTCGATGTCTTTCCAAGCTCGTGGGGTAGCAAAGACGATGTATACACACACACGTCAACAATCTGATAGACGGATTACTATTACAGCAAAATGGTGTCGATGGAGAGCCATCCATAGGTCAAGATACCAAACTCTAAAGCTCCAAAGGGGGATTTAAAGGAACAATTCTAACCAGCAAATACACTTTTATTAACTTTAATAAGCAATATGCAGGATGTCTTCTGAGATACGGCAATCAGAAGGACTTCCGGCATTAGCGATGGCGCTCGACCTGGTCAGAAAAACTGATTTGAGCGGACGGATGTAGACACCAGTCAGCCCCCTGCATTGCAGATCGAGTAAAAGCCGGGTCTATAGTTTTAGACGATACATAAAAATAATAATAAATATGCAGTTGTGACCTTTGCGGACCGGTGGGCATAAAGCGATCCGTGACATGTGGCCGGCGGTATTACGCGGACTGTGTAAGTGTGAAGCGTGGGATGGGAAACAAGATCTTCTCTCGCAAAGAGCAAAGCATTATGTTGAGAAATCTTAGAAGATATAACAGAGACAACCAAAACACTCTCTGCTTGAGCCAAAAGAAAAAGGTGTTAACTCCATCTCGTCTCATCGGCATGTCGCAAATGTTTAATTACGGAGTCGGCACTGAAACACGTCTCGGTTTTTTCTCTCAGACACAAGGAGACGCTGAATATATTTTTACTCAAATTGTGCTTCTGTTTTATCTCGTGATAGCTTAAGCCAGAACAACTTAAGATGTTGTATGGAAAAACAAAAAGGAGTTGTATCTGCAGTTGAAGGACCCTCGCCATGGACAGAAGAATCTTCAAGTCCTTCCCTGGACCCAATGACACCCGGCAAAATATCCATGGGAATTATGTCCATAATGGATGAGTTCATGTTCGGAGCCATGGCGGAACGTTTTGTGCCCTTCGGTGGAAGGTAAAGGTTTGGAGGTCGGGGTTGATGGTCGGACGTCTTTTGTTTCTGGTTTTCTGTCTTCTGTGCAAACCGGAGTTCAATTCAATCCAATTCAGTTTATTTTATATAGCCCAATATCACAAATTTAAGAATTTGCCTGAGCGGGCTTTACAATCTGTACACATACGACATCCGGTTCCAGGACCTCAGATCGGATCAGCAAGAACTCCCAAAAAACAGAAATAAGTGAATAACAATAGTTCTTTAAAGAACCCTGGTTTGAAAGGTTCTTTGTGGAAACAGAAATGGTGTCTTAAAGAACCATTTTAAGGTTCTTTAAGACACCTTTATAGGTGATTTGAAGAACTCTTTAAGGAAATGGTTCTTTACAGAACCCTGGTTTGAAAGGTTCTCTGTGGAACCAGAAATGGTGCCTTGAAGAACCATGTTTTAAGGTTCTTTAAGACAACTTTATAGATTGTTTGAAGAACAATTTAGGAAAATGGTTCTTTATGGAACCAGAAATGGTGCCTTAAAGAAACATGTTGTAAGGTTCTTATAGACACCTTAAAAGGTTATTTGAAGAACTCTTTAAGGAAATGGTTCTTGACAGAACCCTGGTTTGAAAGGTTCTTGTGGAACCAAAAATGGTTCATATGGCATCACTCTGGATAACCATTGTTTAGTTCTTCATGTTTCTGTGTGTAAACTCTGGATTATTTGGGTTGACTCCTCCAGAAGTTACCCAGCACCGACACCAGTTCACCTGGAAACCTGCATGTCTTTGCGGCAGCTAGAGAAAACACATCCACCCCGACACAGGCAGGACGACTTTGAAAAATCCAGAATAATCCTGCTGTGAAGCAACAGGCCGAATATGAAGAAAAAATAATCTTATAAAAACCTCACTGTCAGCTAATTTCTCCCCAGAATCCCTCCTGGGAGATCATTACCCAACTGTGACAGCAGAGGGGCCTCATTGTCCCTCCGGCCGGCCCCCACCGTAATGAAGCTATCTGGATGGAGTGTTTAACCACATGGAGAGCATGCAGAGCGGCGAGGTAACAGGAGCAATAAAGACGTGTCGGCCGCCCGCCGTCTTCCCATCTGTCCCCGCGCCAAAGGACGGCGCCGCGTCCGACCGGCCGCGTCCGACTAGCCGCGTCCGACGAGCCGCGTCCGCACGGGTCGGATTCAACCTCCGAAAAAGGCCTTCGCATTTTCTTTAAATGAGCTGCAGGAAGGGGTTTAATCATCATCATCATCATCATCATTTTTGTGTGTCCTCATCTTCTGGGTCATGAAGCAAGAGATTCCATTACGATTAATGAAGTATTGATTATAATTGTACCATTTATAATTTAAAAAAAGTGATGGTTAAGTATTTAATATATTATAGCTTGCACTTAAAAAAAGACAATTTTATGGAGATGATGTGACGATCACTGTCAGCATATATATATATATATATATATATAGTTAATCTATTGATGCCGACTTCCTTCAGTAAACATTTCATACATGAGTTTATGTCTCAATCTCTAGTTTCACGTCTTCTTCTATACAGCACGATGTCATCATTTAGTACATTATGGTCATTTTGAGTCAGACATACTATAAAGCAGGGGACGCTTTAGGGGCGGGGCTACAGGATGATGACCGGTTCCATACATTTGTCGAGCTCCACCCACTCTACCCGCAGTAGAGTCCAGTAGAGTTAGATTAAAGGTCATTGAGAGACGTATGACATCAGTGAATCATTAACCATTTGTTAACCGTGATTGAGCATGAATTAATTAATTAAGAAGCATATTTAGAGTCACTTTTTAATTGTGCTCGTAAACAATCATGTGTGCATTGTTAAAGCTTGCTCACACGATTTATTCAGCCGGAGCGCTGGCTGAGCCTCAGTGTGTGGGTGAACAGCTCGGTCGTTAGATGAAGCAATCACCTAAAAAACAACCTCCGGCACTTTAATGAAATGATCTGCCTCAACTGAAGATGCACGGGTCCTTTGTCCTGAACCTCAAACGGCTAGTGCATTCAGTCGATACTGAAGCCATATGGAAGGGTCTTTAAACGTGCATTCTCTCTCCTGACCACCAGGGGGCGACTCCTCTGGTTGTATAGAAGTCTATGCTTCATGTGTTAAAGCTGCATTCTCTCTACTGACCACCAGGGGGCGACTCCTCTGGTTGTATAGAATTCTATGCTTCATGTGCTAAAGCTGCATTCTCTCTACTGACCACCAGGGGGCGACTCCTCTGGTTGTATAGAAGTATATGCTTCATGTGCTAAAGCTGCATTCTCTCTACTGACCACCAGGGGGCGACTCCTCTGGTTGTATAGAAGTCTATGCTTCATGTGCTAAAGCTGCATTCTCTCTACTGACCACCAGGGGGCGACTCCTCTGGTTGTATAGAAGTCTATGCTTCATGTGATAAAGCTGCATTCTCTTTTCTGACCACCAGGGGGCGACTCCTCTGGTTGTATAGAAGTCTCTAGGGAAATTACACTAGATTGTAACCCCGTGTTTAATGTTGCGTGAATAGGAATTGTGGGTAATTTGTAGTAGTAAGTAGATTACAGTGGACGTACACACACACAAGCACACGCACACACACACAAACACACACACACACACACACACACAGCCTCTTGCCAATGCCCTCTCAGCTATGCCAGCTATATGTTTATGGCTTTGGATTTTCAAAATAAAAGCTCCTCAGCACAAGCAGCATGTTTCCAATACACCCCAATGGAGGAGGCCGGGCGGCGTCTTAAAGGAACAGCGTCTTACAGGATCCACGCGTGAGGTTAATTGGCCGTCATGTCTCGCGTAGCCCCGTCGGCACCACACAGTGTTTTATTTTCCACTTTGCATTTTAATGAATTTCTCTGTTTCTACTCCTCCCAGCCGTGATGTGTGGGCTCGTGCTCCAGCGGCACGATTATAACATTCAGCACCGCTCTGACATTCTAACAAGGAAAGGAACTCGTTTAGTGTTTTGTCTTTTTCTGGATGACATTTAGTTGCTTTTATACTCCAACCTTCAAGAACCTTGCTTTATAATCCCTCTTGATCCTTCTTCTTCTTCTTCTTCTTCTTCTTCTTCTTCTTCTTCTTCTTCATTCTCTCTCCTGACCACCAGGGGGCGACTCCTCTGATTGTATAGAAGTCAATACTTCATGTGTTAAAGCTGCATTCTCTCTACTGACCACCAGGGGGCGACTCCTCTGGTTGTATAAAAGTATATTCTTCATGTGTTAAAGCTGCATTCTCTCTACTGACCACCAGGGGGAGACTGCTCTGGTTGTATATAAGTATATTCTTCATGTGTTAAAGCTGCATTCTCTCTCCTGACCACCAGGGGCGACTCCTCTGGTTGTATAGATGTCAATGCGTCTTGTTTTAAAGCTGCATCCTCTCTTCTGACCACCAGGGGACTCCTCTGGTTGTATAGAAGTCTATATAATGGCTCTACTTCTCTCTTGATGTATTCCCTCAGTAAACATTGTAAACATGAGTTTATGTCTCAGTCTCTAGTTTCAAGTCTTCTTCTATACAGCATGATGTCATCATTTAGTACTTCATGGTCATTTAGAGTCAGACCATAAAGCAGGGGATGCTTTAGGGGCGGGGCTACAGGGTGATTGACAGGAAGGAACTCGTTCCTGTTGGTCTGGGAGACGATTCAAAGGTTTGTCATCAGCGCTGTGATGTGATGTTAAACATTTGCATATTGTATCTATATTCTTATATGTCATTTATTTGGCCTCCAGCCCACTGTGACTGTCTGTAGGTGGTTTTACCTACAAGGAAAAGTCTACGCCCTACTTCTCTGACATAACACACATTGATTTTCGAAGGATGCGATGGAAGTATGAAGACTTCAGGCCGCGCCTGAGTTGAGACGAGAAGCCGACGTTGACGTATTTGTACTTTAGTGGCAGCACATTTATCTTTTTCTGAACCTGACTAAGTAGTTTTGTTTCCTGAATCTAACTAAGTAATTTCGCATGAAGGATTTTATTTTGAAAAGACTGCATGTTACAAGAGTAAATGGCTTTAATGTAAAAAAAACCCATGAAAAGATGTGTCAGTAAATGTTAATTATTGATTGATTAACAAGGAGGTTGTGTTGACTGATGCTATTGGTTTAGAAAGATCTTCTAGAAATTTAACAAACTTCAACACAAATGTATGATTTGAGTTAATAATAGATACAATTATTCATATGTGCCATCAAATGCCTATACACTGCGTTGTTATCAATAATGCTTCACGATAAAAAAATAATAATTTCAAGATGATTTCTAAAACTTATTATTCTAATTATTATGATAATTATAATACAGAATCACTTTAATCTGCTTTGAAATCACTTCTTTTAAGGGAAATCATAATTCCAGTGAATTTTTAATCTGAATGATTCCTCGTTTCAGGGCACTGGTTGTAGATCTAATGGGGTATTCTATTAATTTAGGGCCAGTGGTTCGATTCCCTGAGAGAGACCCTGACCCCAAATGTCCCTCATGTTGAAAAGGGTCCTCATTAAAATGTAAACAAAGAAATTGTGATGAAGTAAGAGTAGCTCAAATCCTTAATAAATGGGAAATTATTCTTGTTTTAAGGCCAATAAAACAAAAAGAGAGAAAACAACACATTGTTAGTTTAAATAGCTGCAACTCTAAATGCAAGACAATAGGTGGCAGCGTTTCTCCACCTACATCCAGATCGCTGTCGACGGTTCAAGCTGGTGAATCCCAGTTTATTGATGTTTAAATCTGCTTTTGTGGTTAATTTGACAGTCGTCATGAAACACGACAGCTGGAGGATGCTGAAGGAGCTGGACTCAACAACAGGGCCATGATAGGAAGCTTATAATACGAAATAATGATTGTCTAAATGTAATTAATCATCTGAGGAAGTAGCATGACATATATAACATATATGTCGTTGTCCACATACAACAAAATACACATGTTTGGTCAAAAATCCCAAAAATGTACAGAGATGTTATTTCATATATCATTCCTGATCTATATAACATTGTATTTCTAAAAACATGGGGACTCATTTTCATATTAAAACATAAATTTTCAGCACACCTGTATGACAAAATTTTTTTATTTCATAATGTAAGTTTAAAACTTATAAAGTTTTCACGGTAATATCGAACATTTAACTTTTTTTATACCTTATTCCTTCAATTAAAAGGTGCCATGTGAAGTCTTTGACCACTGGAGGTGCTATGGAGCAATATTTAGAAGTATTTAGAAGTTCATTGTTAAATGTTCAATGAATTCTGAACTATGGAGTTTATTTTATTTATTTTAACCACCTGTGGGTTCTGGGTGGTTTCCTGTGTTGCGCAATAGGTGCACATGAGGTATACAGTGTACAGAGCATCACCACAGACCTTTGTTTGGGTACCTTCAATGAAACAGTTTACCAACAGCTCCAGGTTTCTTATTAAGATGTTTCTTAATAACGCCGCCTGGACATTTAAATTATCGTCATTTTCTAGAAAAGACGAGGCAGATATTTGTCTCTTTTATTGGAACACAGTCGAGGTAGAAAACATGGTCACCACAAATGGGAAGCTAGTACAGACACACACAATAAATACATACAAAAACACTCGAGTGCATCTGAGCATCACGCACACTTACGGCTCTTTTCTTTTGGTACAGCAGCTATAAAACAACCCCAAACACCGACTTCTTCTCCCATCTCTGGGACTGGAGCGTCAACAGTATAATACACTCGTATATCTTTTAATTTCAAACAAATTCAAGGTAGATTTTTTTTGATTTAACATATTGATTATGATTAAGGAAAGACCTTTTAGAAACTGACACGGACACATTTTTCACAAGTCGTGTCAGAAAGACGTGTTCGAGACCGTAACTCCCGCTTTAATTCACGTTATGAACGTATCTAACACCCACGAGCCTCTCATCGGGGGAAGGAAAGAGAACGAGGGTCTGAGAATGCTCCTCAGAATCCCGCTAATCCATAATCCCTTTTTTCCAATCCCTTTCCCATCTATTTCACTTAAGCGAACCCCCGGCCAATCACAGCTGTTCTCCAGACCGTTGTCACGGCGGCGCTTTGATCCAACTGGCGGTTTCCTCCCCCCCGTCATCGAGGGCCTGCTCGGCCTATCGGAGAGCAACAAAGGAGGGTCAAGAAATTTTAGTCCATGAGTGGATTATGGGGAGGGAGGGAAGGAGGGAAGGAGGGCTAATCCAATCTGGATTAGACCAGGGGGTTTGGACCAGGTAGTTTGGACCAGGTGAGCTGGTCTCCAAAACACTCTGTAGCTGTCCCTCTTTATAGATAAGCAGGTGTTTTAAATCTGTTCAGACAATAAAAGGCTAAATTAAATATCTATCTCAGCTGCCAGTATAATATGAATTTGGGATCCATTGATTTTGGAGTTTAACCGATACAAGAGATTAAAAATCAGGATATCTTGGTCCCTTGAGGATTGATTTTGACAAAATTCTTTTAAGTTCTGTGTGCGATGCAATACACACACAGTACATAGCTGTGGTACCAGTTAGAGTTGTAATTCCTTTGTTGTTGGTATTGTAACTTTTTGTTTTAACAATTGCAATAAATCACTTTAAATGCACATAATTGACACGTAGTAAATGAGACTTGAGGTTTTGAAAAGTGGGTAACCCAGCCAAGCCTCTTAGTACATCATATCATTATATGTTCTCACTAAATATCAAAAGATATTGGGATTCAATCACTTTGATAAAATGACTTGTTTCACAACTCCAATACAAATCTTCAATTTGTTTTTGAAGATTTAGTCATTTTCAATGTAGGTGATTGAAAAAACGTGAGTGGCCATTTTACAAGTTAAGAAGGTGATCTGGGGTAGCAGGTACAAGTAGATGTTTGTGTGGTAGATATCTGATCTGTGTCTGCAGATGGTCAGACGGGATGATGTCATCCCCTGAAAGAGGAGGGAAGGCAGATCATTGGTTCACTGACTCAGGTAAACAACCACCAAAGCTCAAACCCCAAAGATCAATGGTTTAACCCTTAGTCTGTCCATGTTTTAGAGAGTAACAAACCTGAAGTTACATGAATACCTCATCAGATTGGTTATAGTATCTCATAGCTGACTCAAAACAGTCAATTTGAACTGGCAAGGGACAAGATGCACCTTTTTCTGACCAAGTAGGACTTGTATTGGGAAGCTCCAAGTCAAGTAACAATCAAGCAGTTACAAAGACCAGCGAGGTTTACCACATCTTCTGTATTATTTACCTTTATTCTGTGGTGAGAGGCTCACTGCCCTCAACCGGGGTAGAGGCTGAACCGCCATCTTTGGAGAACTCTGAACGCGAAGTGCCGGGCCTCTGTTCTGATTGGGTGCGGCGGGTCGAGCCGTCTACCCCTTTCGTGAGAAGCCTGCCCCGGTAGGCCTCGCCCCACGGCTTGGCAAGCGCGGTTTGAGAGTTTTCCGAGTCTCGTCGGCAGAACACTGAGCGGGCGTCGCGAAAAGACACGGACGGAACGATCTCTTCGGTGTCGATGTCCATTTCGCGCGTCACCGTCTTCGGAGAACTCGGCCGGGACGAGGTCCGGGAGCCGGATCGAGGTCCGAACGCCGGCGGGCTCGGATATCTGTGGAACACAGAGGGACAAGAGGGCGGCAGGCAGACTCTGGAGACAGGCGGCGCCGTCACCGGCAGGCTGTAAGGGGGCGTCTCGCCCTCGTAGAATTCATTCCTCCCACCTCTGCGACCGACTCTGGCTTGAAGGGGCGACGGTCTCCTGCCTCTGAATTCTGCGATGTCTCTCTTGTCAAGAGATTCTCCCGCATTGCTCAGTTGGATGATCTTACGCGTCTGCCGGAAGAGACTGTTAGCCTTCTCTACTTCCGGATCCGGATCACTTCCCGGTCGCCGCTCGGATCTCGGCTTCACGCCGGCTCGATTTGGCAGCACGTCCACGTTCCGCACGGAGGCTTTGAGACGCTGGGAAACTCCGGCCTTTTGTTTTATGGACGGCAGACTCAGAGCCGATTCCCCCCGCGACTTTTCCTTGTTTCCCGACGTGCCCTCGATTCTCTGGAAGGAGTTGTCCATCAGAACCTCCGGGGGCGGCGGCGGTAGGCTGTCGACGTCGAGGCCATCCTTGCTTTCGGGCCAGCTGTTGTTGTTGTTATTGCCATTGTTCACCATCCCCCCCTCACCCTCATTGCCATTTACTGTGTCAGAGGGCCGAATGATCCCACTTCTTCTGGGCCTCCTGATGTGAGGTGGGATATTAGCGAGGCTCTGCCCTGGTCTCCCATCCACCCCTTGGCTAAAGGTGTTAATCAGCCTTCTGACCGACTGGTGCTTGGGGGGATGGGGTGCCAACGCCGGTACGCCACCAGGTGATTGGCTCATTCGGTTTTTGTGTGCACCCGACGATCCACTCACCGAATGCCGCCGTAGACCAGCTCTATACAGGTTGTAATGAGGCCCCGCTAACTCGTTCTTTCCTCGCATTTCCGCCATCTTTTTAATTCGTTGATCCAAGTTCCTCTGGCTCTTTTCTAGCTCCATCACAACGTTCATACACCTGCTGGATGAAGAGTGTTTGGTCGCGGCGACGGCGCTCAGGGGTCTCTTCACTGCCGCCTGCCGACCCTGCATGTGGTTGGCACACATGAAGATAAAAGGCTGACTGAGGTCCGGTGGGGAAGAGTTCGACCTCTTCCTTTGAGGCCCGTCACCTTCATCATCATCCTCATCATCGTCGTCCTCCTCATCGTCCTCTTCCTCCTCCTCCTCCCAGTTCTCTTCATCATCTTCATGGTAGCCTACAAGGCTGAGTAAATTACCGGGCGGCGTATCAACTGCGGCGCGATGCGCGTTGCTTCCCGATCCGGCGCTCCCCGATCCGGCGCTCCCGCGGTGGCGTCGGTGCCTCTCCGACCCCGCCAGACTCTCGTTTTCTCCGCCGATGCCGCTGTCCTCGCTGTGCAGCGCCGTATCCTCGGGGTGAGAGTTTCTCGCAGCGGCCTTCTCCACCCGCGCCAGCACCAGAGTCAGCCTCTCCTCCGCCGCCTGCTTGGCCCGCAGCTTCTCCACCATCACTTTCGAAAGAGAAGAGAAGTACCCCGCGGCCTCCTCGAGGGTGGCGTCGCCCAGCGCCTGCGCGGACCCGCCCACCTGTCTCATTTTCTCCATCGACTGCTGGAGCAGTTGCCGTAACTGATCGGGGGGCGGGTGAGCGGGGTTAGCCGAGTCACTCCCGGGTTTAGCTGGCATACCGGCTGGGCCCATCATCCCAGACGGCAAGGTCACGCGGTCCCAATGCTCCTTCGTCATGAGCTCGCCCTCCTCGGCCATCTCCTCGAGAGCCTGGTTGATCTCCTCGAAGCGGAAGACCAGAGCGGACATGGCGGGCTGGAGGGACAGCTGCGTCTGCGCGGCCTGGTCCAGCAGGTCCAACAGAGCTTCGTACTTTGAGATGTTGGGGTTGAGAAAGCCGTAGGCGGCCTGGTGCGCCCTCACCACGTGCGGCGGGAAGTCCACCTTTGTCTGAGCAACAGAAGATATCCTCTGGATCTTGGCAGACCTTCTCTTGCCTTTACTTTTCTTTCTCTTCTCAGACGTATGGATCTCATCTGTTTTCACAAGGTCGTTGAGGATTTCCCGGGGCATCGCATTGACCTCCGCGTCTTCAACGTCTTCACCGCTTCGGCCTCCCGTTGTGTCGGAGGCCAACTGAGACCATGCAGCCTCTTTTGTAGGATGTTCCTCAGAGAGTGAGGGTCGTTCATTTTCTTTCTCATCCTCCTCAAAGCATTTGTCCTCCTCCTCTTCAGGTCTAGAATCCACAAAACCTTCGGGTACTTCAGCCAGCAGAGCCTTTTCAGGTCCGTCTGGCGGCGCTTCGGCCAGCGGAGGCTGGTGAGGTCCGAGTTCTCCTGGCTTTGAGGATAACTTTCCTTTAGATAGAGAGCTGCCCATTATCGCTCTCAAAGGTGAATCAAAAAAATCACTTCCTCCGAAGAAACGTTAGTCAGGAGCAAAAGCGAAAGCCGAAGTGTAAATCCATCGGCGAGGATGTGTGTAGTTGGTCAGACGAGGTCTTGAATATATTCTCCTTCCTTTATTCGGTCCAACGTTGCAGGAGCCAGCGGGCAACCGGTTTCTACCGAGGAGCTGAGAGGATAAGATGGATCGGGGGGGTTTCTTCCCCGTCTCTCCTACAGCACGCACAGATGGTCACGTTAAGTGAATCAACATGCACACACACACACACACACACGCATGCATTTACACGTAATACTTTAAGCTCATCAGGTTAATCAGAGCCAGGTTGGTCAGGTGGTGTTTTTAGCTTCATCCACTGCTGTTGAGATCACTAGAGAGATAAACAATGCAGGTTTTTTTTGCAGACTGATTTCTTGAAATGTCATATATCATAATTTACCTAGACATATGGTTATATTTCTTGTCATGGCCATCCTAATGCCATTATTTCTCTCTCTCTCTCTCACACACACACACACACACACACACACACACACACACACACACACACACACACACACACACACACACACACACCACACTGTAAAGGGAGCCGGTTCTGACAGGTTTTCCAAGAAGGACATTCGGTAAGAACGTTACGTCACAGCAGAAATTTCTCAGGTTTCTTTTTTACGCCTCGTCATGACAGTTTGTCACTCTTGACATGATCTTCTTTCACTAAAATATACCCACCCCCCCATGACTCAGTTTATACTCCCATCAAAAATGTGGACTAACCTGAACTGTAGCTTCAGAAAGAAAAAAAAATTCTTCTCATCTGGCATTTATCCAGCATGTGAAATAAACTGTGCCTGCATACTGACTGGTATGCAGGCACAGTTTAAACAGACTTTAAACAAAATATGAACAAGATAAAGACTAAGAAAATAGCCTGGATAAACATACACTGCCATTTAAAAATGTGTAATTTCCAGCCACAAAAGCTAGATTTGTCCTTTTCATCATGGTATGAAGGTTTGTTCTGTACACGTCTGAGAAAGATTTACAGAAAAAAGAAAAAAAGGTGTAAAAGAAACTTGGAAAAGGTTAATCTATTGATTTGTACTATTTAAATATCAGCAGGACACAGGATGGACGGACACGTCACGGTTCAAACCTATTTGACTGAGGAGACTGAAGAGGGCCCAAACTCAAAATGTGACTTTTAGTTTTTCTGATTTTCCAATTCGAAATCGAAGGGTACATCTATATCTATATTCACAACGTAAATGCCGAAATTCCCAAAAAGATACGCCAAGGCCACGACCTCAAAGGTAGCCACGGACCTGACACCGATGTCATAAGGCTGCGGTGCTTATTGTTGTTACACAGACTCATTCACTCTCCCCTGGAATAAGAGTCTTATAAAAAAAAGCACCCTCCAGGGGGGGGGGGTAATCTAAAGCATGATCGAACCCCAGGGAGCTCTATCCATCCTCAAAGTACCTCTGTTATCCCTGCCAACCGCATAACAGGAAGTGGCTCAAACAGGTGGAGGTTCTGCTCTCTTCCGCCCCGTGTTGATCAGGCTCTATCCGTTTCATCATATTTGGGCAATATAAATAAAATTGACTTGACGAAATCCACAAAAAATGAAGTCGTTGTATACATACAACATATATAATTAACTTTTGTGAAATTGTTTTACTCTTTTGATTGTTATCTTTACTATGTTAATTGTTGATTTTCCACCGGTGAGTTTGAGTTTACGTGAATCCAACTTCCTGGTGTTTGAAGTGTTGTTGTTGTTGTGTATTTTACTCAGTCAATCAAATACAATACAATATTATTTTATATAATATACAAAACAGACAGACTGAAAAGGTATAGGTAGAAAAAATGCTTATATTCCTATCCCAAATTAATATAAAATAAATCAGAAAATTTATATAAAATAAAGAAAAATAACAAAGAAAATAAAAAACAATATATATATATACACCCATACATACACACACACACACATATATATATATATATATATACAAACATATACATACAGACATACAGACATACATACACATACATCTTCCATATAAATAGATTTCAATCACACTTATAACTCTCAAGAACTGCTTCACACTGCTAGAGCAGCCTCTCTCTCCTCTGTCCTTATCCTTCTCGACCTTTCTGCAGCATTTGACACCGTGAACCACCAGATCCTGATCTCTTCTCTTCAGGACCTGGGGATCTCAGGCACTGCACTCGCTCTTTTCTCTTCCTACCTTAAAGACCGCACCCTACCGGGGAGAGGATCTGTGTCTGATCCTTGTCCTCTCACTACTGGGGTTCCTCAAGGCTCCGTCCTGGGTCCCTCCTCTCTCTCTGTACACAAATCGCATGGCTTCTCCTACCATAGCTATGCTGATGACACCCAACTGATCTTCTCGTCACACCGGCGAAACACGGGTGGCGGCGGCGATCTCTGCCTGTCTGACCGACATCTCTCAGTGGATGTCTGCTCACCACCTGAAGATCAACCCTGACAAGACCGAGCTACTATTCCTTCCAGGGAAAGGCCCCACCCACGACCTGACTATCACCTTCAACAGCTCTGTGTTGGACCCTGACTGCCAGGAACCTCGGGTGACACTAGACAGTCAACTCTCCTGACGGCCAACATCGCCTGCGAACGAACGCCCCTGCTGTAGGCATGCTGCACAACATCAGGAGAATACGCCTCTTCTTACTCAGAAGGCGGCGGTTCTGATCCAGGCTCTGGTCATTTCACGCCTTGACTACTGCAACTCCCTCCTGGCTGGTCTACCCGCTAAGGCCATCCGACCTCTGCAGCTCATCCAGAATGCAGCAGCTCGACTGGTCTTCAGCCTCCCGAAATCACCCACACACCACTCCGCTCCTCTCTCCTCCACTGGTTACGTGGCTCGCGCATCCCAAAACACTGGTCCTGGCGTACCGTGCTTCTGGACGGATCGGGCCCCGTTACATCCGGGATATGGTCACACCGCACACCCCGGCACGCGCCCGCTCGCTCGGCAACAGCCAATCGACTTGACTACTGCACACGAGCTAAATCACTCAGAATCCATTGCTGTCCTGGCTCCTCAGTGGTGGAACGAGCTCCCACTGACATCAGGACAGCAGAAAGTCTCTACATCTTCCGTCCGGACTGAAAACACACCCGACTATATCTGGATTAAAACACAGATTAGCACTTCAGTGGCACTTAGATAGCTTACTTATGGTACTTTTTAGTTCGATCTATATTGAAGGGAATGTTTACCTGTATTCTTGTTGTTCTTAGTTTGTACTTGTGGCAGCGGGGTGTTTTTAAAGCTCTGCTGCAGTGTGGTGTGGGCGGGGTGTGGTGGTTCAGGTGTCTGATGACAATCTGGGTTTGTGTATATGAGGCTCTGTCCTCCAAAGGAGCGGACAGACAGGAGAGAGAGAGCCATGAGAGCAGAGTCAGTCGGTCAGCAACGCAAAAATAAAGAAGTTACCAACATTGGTTGCTCATTTCCTTCTGGTTTAGTGGGAGGCGGAAACCTACGCCACAATCGGCCACAATCCTGTGACAGTCTAGGTTGAAATAATGCACTTGTGTAAATCGCTGGATAAAAGCGAATGTAATGTAACTGTTTTAGAAAATAATTCCTTTGAAAACCAAAAATGAGTTCACCATTCTTACATCCATTTCGACATTATTCTATAATTCCCTACAACAGAAATACATCTTCTTTTAATTAATTTTTTTATTTGGTGGAGTTCCTGTTTCTCTAATTTGTATTCCTCATCATTTGTCGGTCTGATACCGTCTCAAATACCTCCGACCTCCCCCTCAGCGTAGAACAGGAGTGGGAGGGTCATCCGTCCGTTTCAATGCAAACCAAACCACTCGGTTGGGGCCGTTGGCTTTCAGTCACACGCATGATAATGCTGCTAGAGCTGATAAATACTCGCTGTTTCTCGCCACTGCTCGATAACACCGCCGTTCTGAAATGGTTGATCTGTCTGCCAAAGTCAACAGAGTGACAGCGCAACAATGGCTGCGATGTCCCGGTGGCATTATGACGGTTCCTTCCCGAACATCGCGCTCTCAAGGAAGTGAAGGGGCCGTTTCCCCGCAGGAAACTTTTCATTAGGCTTTATTTTTTAATGACTTGGATGGTGGACAATATGGATGCCAGCAGATGAGAGACAATGACGTGTTTCTGCTGTATTCTTCTGATCAGGAATGTGGGTGTGTGTGTGTGTGTGTGTGTGTTTACAGGCCTTTTAACACCTGTGCGGTATTCGGTAGATTAGTCAGCGACTGATAGTTGTGTAACGGTTCTCTCAGGCGAGGACAGAGATCCGGTTTATCCGGTGTGTCTCATCGGCGTGTCGAGGAGGACCGGAGGGATCGATCTCTCCAATGTTTTATAATTGTTATACTAACACTTTTTAATTGCATGATTTGTTTTTGGGGTTAAATTCAATTCGATGATGTCATTAAATCTACAACACATGCTTGACGTGTCTCATCCAAGTTGTATTCACTGTGTCCACAGGATGATTTTTACCTTTCTAACATGATCCAACATTTCTTTTGACAATCAAACACTTGAAATGATGAAGGCGCTTGCCAATGACCCGGTAGGACAACATGTAAACCAGACTTTTTTACCTCTTTACTTAAGATGTAATCAAGCATCTTTTTTTTTTTTCTTTACAAAATGAACCAAAACACTGGCGACGAGGAAGATCTGGGGAAGATAATGACAAGAATAAATATGAAAGACATTTTTTAGTCTGTCATTTTAGTTTGTTTCATACATTTATATCTACAAAAGAACATTTTCTAACAAATCCATCTGCCAAACTGGAATTCTGACCAGGAAGCAATCTGATAAATTAACCTTCAAGCCAGAGGGGGCGGGGCTTATACAGTTTGAATTACTCTTGGTAGCAGGAACTTCCTGGACTGTATTTCATTGTCTCAGAAACAGTAATGCCCCACAGAGGCACATTGTTTTCACGTAAAGCTAAACACCAGGTTAAGCTTTCATTGTGTGACAAAAACTGCATTCACATCACCTGACACAAAGATACCTGCAGGCCAGGGGGGCGGGGCTTATACAGTATACATAACACTGGGTAGCAGTCTTAAGGTGCGTTCAAACCAAAAGCACGACCGAATCCCATGAAAAGTCAACGTACAGACGCGTGTGGCTGCGATAGACGCGATATTTTTCCGGGGCGGCGCGTTTGGGGCGTTTGGGGCGACGCGATGTGGGCGACGCGTTTACAGCGGCGCAATTTTTCCCCGGAGTTGAAATATTTCAACTTTGAGGCGTCATCTCGCAACTCGAGCCAATCAGCTCTTGAGTTCCGCTGTCGTAGCGCTGGAAGCGGAAGTCTTTCAGACGTAACAGTAACTTCATCGGAGAAAGTGACCGAGCTGAGTGAGCCTACGGGTGATGTCATCAACCCAAACACGAGGGCGTCAGTGTGTGGGACGTCCACAACAAGTATAAAGCAGAACTAGTGGTTATTATTCTGGTGGATGAAGGAGATGATAACGGTCTTTACAGAGACGAGACACGGAAATAAGCCCCGCCCCTCGCGGAGCGTCTCGACGCTCATGGCTTGAACACGGCGAACGGTCGAGCGAGTAAACTCACTCGTTTTGGGCCACGCGAAAAATAGTTTAGCTTTTGGTGTGAACGCACCTTTACATGTACATGTGTACTTATACATATACTGTATATGGAACTTCCTGGACTGTATTTCACTGTCTCACCAGCACCTGGAACAGTAAAGCACCACCAGGGCACGTCAACCTCTTGTTGATCTGTTAAAGATGAAGACTTTGGGTAACGGAAAATTATGAAAACTATTCACTTAGGCTTTAAAAATATTTTTAATTTTTATATTACTCTTGATACAATAAAATACACACAAGGGCTCTTTGGTTGTCTGTACATTGAAGAATAAAACAGCTTGTAAAGCAACATTTTTTATTTGGATTTACAGCACAAAATATTGGTAATTGGATCGTAAAATATCTCTACAGTACATATCAAATGTCCTTATAAACCACTTTTAGATGGATATACTCCGACACCTCCTCAGCTTTAGTCTAGAGCAACGCAACTTTCCATTCATCATCGGCATTATGAACACCTCCGAATCTACAGGGACGACCTCGCTTTTCACGATAGGCGTTATGCTCGATACGGAAGGCCTGTGCATGGCCGATTCCGGTTTCGGATCGGAGACGACCTCCCACCTCCTCAGAACCCTCTGCAGCGTTTCCGTCTTCGACCCGCAGAGTGCTTCGTAGCACTTGGGCAAGAAATGGCAGAAGATGATGCCGTAAGTGGACACCAGGATGGCCGAAGCCTGCACCGGGGAGGCGTGCTCGTTGT
Organism: Pseudoliparis swirei; assembly: GCF_029220125.1. Lineage (NCBI taxonomy): Eukaryota > Metazoa > Chordata > Actinopteri > Perciformes > Liparidae > Pseudoliparis > Pseudoliparis swirei. Next base: position 3,207,767 of record NC_079399.1, read on the forward strand.
TGGTGATGTAGACGGGGATGAAACACACCCACACGAACAAGTACATCAGCATGCTGAAGATGGTGTAGCCCGTTTCGCTGAACTCCTGCGGGACTTTCCGGCCTTTGATGGCCAAGAGGAAGCCCATCATTGCCAGCAGAGCTATGTAGACCAACATGATGCCGAAGCCTATGTAGGTGGGACCTTCGCTGCACTGGATCAGTTTGGTCATGCTTTGAGGGGGCGGCGGCGTGGGATCGATATCCGGGGAATCGAAGACGAGCCAGAGGATACAGATGATCCCCTGGAGGGCGGTTAGGACGATGACGATCACCGTCGGCTTGTAGAGTTTGTGCAGCCGCCTGGACGTCAACTGGCCGAAGGGAAGGAAGGCCAGGAAGGTGCGCAAGGCCTTGACGAGGACGCAGGACACGCAGAGGGTGAAGCCCATGGCGTACATCACCTGGCGGGCCCGGCAGAGGTGCACACTGGGCTTGCCCATGAAGCAGATCACGCTGGCGAAGCTCACCGACAGACCGGCCATCATGACGCAAGACAGTCTCACCTCGGCTCTCTTCATCGGCTGGGAATCCCGGTATCCCAGGAAGAGGCCGAAGGTGACCAACAGGAGCAAGATGCCGAAGGCAGCGGCCGACACCATGATGATGGGATGGGTGTCCGTCCATCGCAGGTAGGACTCGGATCTGGGCGTGCACCGATCCCAACCCTTGAGAGACCAGGTTCCATTGGGGCATGCTTGGCAGGTATGAAGATCTGGGAGAGAAGACGGTCGATTATTTGGATAGAAATAAAAGCAGCTAGTGATTTACGTTGAAAGGAAATACCCGATGGACACAGCCACAAACAAGCCACCTGCAAAGGGACCCAGGTATCTCAAGTTGGTGTCTATCTTGAAGGTAAAAGATGAGTCATACCCCAGTCGTCTGAAAAGGTACCCTCCGGACAAAGCGTGCAGTTGTAACAGCAGTAGACGTTCAGGATCTTCTTCACCGAGCCGGGGGCGCAGGGCTCCGAGCATCTGGACCGAGGGACCTGGGGTCGAGCGAACGAGAGAACGGGAGCACCATCAGTTGTTCGTCATCCATCCTTCTGGTCACATGACATCTATTGTTCTGTCCATCCTGGAGAGGGATCCTCCTCTGTTCTCTCCTGAAGGTTTCTTCCCTTTTTTCCCCGTGAAGGGTTATTTGGGAGTTGTTCCTGATCCGATGTGAGGTCAAAGGTCAGGGATGTCTATGTGTACAGATTGTAAAGCACTCTGAGACAAATTTGTAATTTGTGAAATTGGGCTGTACAAATAAACTGAATTGAATTGTAATATAGAGCGACGACACGTGTATTACGTCAATATCCGATGGTGTCTTTTAAAAATAAAACGCCACCAGATGTTGATGTTCTGTGGATTATCGTGCAATATAAGCACTGGTGTGTTTGCATTGGAATTAGTGTCTTGACACCTATATGCGTCAGTGTCAAGACACCACACACACACACACACACACACACACAGTCACACAGGAATGAGAACAGGTTGATGAACTTCAGAGGGAGGGTCCAACCAGCCTGGTGTAGTTTCTCGAAGCACGATTAATCCCTTTGAAGTCTCATAACCCCGTTTCGTGGTGTGAAAAGCAGTTTAACATGCCGCGTCCTTAAGCCCCTCCCCTTCCCTTTGAACGGCTTGCTCACGCAGACCACGTCAATAAACATGGACGCGTTTGGTGTCCCAGCATTCAACACATCCTCTTCTTTGCAAAGAAAATATGGATTTCCTTTTAGGTAATGTTTTGATCGCCGTGTATTTATTTATTTGTATGCGTGTTATTCGCATTACAAAAAAAGTTTTAAACCGAATCGCATGAAATTTGATGGGATGATTGGTTATTATCCGGGGACCATTTGATTAGATTTTGGGATTGATCGGGTCAAAGGTCAAGGTCAAGGTCATGAAAAAGGTCAACATCTTCTTGAATCGCATGAAATTTGGTGGGATGATTGGTTATTATCCGGGGACCATTTGATTAGACTTTGGGATTGATCGGGTCAAAGGTCAAGGTCAAGGTCATGAAAAGGTCAAACTCTTCTTTTTACCATACATTACAATTTATATCCAATTGGCATGCAACTAATGCCAACATGTTCATAATTCAATGCCCAATCTTGTGATATGCGAAGGTATGCGCTCTACCGAGTGCCCATTCTAGTTTCCTATGAATTCTTTCACAAGAGGAGTCTAAACACACAAAGTCTAATGTCGCGATAAATGCTGCAAGTCGGGTCTTGCAGCATTTCGGTTAAAGCACAACCTGACCACATCGACTATCAAGGCCGTCACACCTGTGGGGACACGTTGCGAGTACGCCGTCGTCTTACCGTGGCATTGGCTGTCAAAAACCAGACGACGTCTTTCATGTCGACCTCTATTTCTTGTTCGACGACGTGGTACCTCCCGATCTTTTCACACCTCCTGAGCCGTCCGTCCGCTTTCCACAGGACGAGATCATAAAAGCCTTCGGAATCGCCATTTCTGTCAAAGCTGAAGTTGTAGTTCTCATACTTAAACTTCACTGTCTTCAGTACTTTGAGAAGCTGCAAAGCAACGAGGAGAATGGCATTTAAACCGGGTCCTTTTTATACTGTTATCCACAAGGATTCTACGAGGATAAGAACGTAGCTACGCAATTTTGAATCTGAAGTTGATCCATTCTCACCTTCCACGGAGGGAAATTAATTTCCCCCGAGCACGACGTCTCGTTGCACTCTAGGAGCTCTTTGAGGGCGTGTGCCGTGGCCCGCAAGGCCACCTTGTGCAGGAAGGCCACGCTCGTGTCCAGGGCCGTTACCAGATAGTCGTCGTTTTGCTCTTGGGGATCCGAGACGGTGCAGGCGTTGGCAGATTTCATCCTCAGGAGTTTGGGCGAGGGACAGTAAGACGGAGGGTTGCTGTAGAAACACTCGGAGCTGCAGTTGAACCGGATGTTCTTGTATTCTTCGATGAAGCGGTTGGACCCTCCCGGGGTCACCGTCAGATTCATCAGGTAGCCGTCGAACGCTTCGATCTTTTTCGTCATGAACGTGAAGCCCAGGATGTCCCCGACCCCGTTGATGCCTTCCATCTGGGCGATGGTCCGGCTCTTGGACCAGGCGTCGGTGGCGATCCAGATCCTCGAAGTCTTGGTCCGGATCATTTCCAGAAAGAGGATCTCCACCAGCTCGGCCTTGATGATCAGCAGCACCGCCTGGACGTCGGAGGAGCGGATCTTGTCGGCGACCTGCTTCATGCGTTGCGCGCTGAGCGAATGGTCGAGGTAGCTGGGCACCACCTCCTGGTAGGCCAGGCAGGCGCCGGTCGCCTCGGCCTCCCCGAGGAAGCTTTGGAACGCCTCGCTGCCGTACTCGTCGTCGCTGTACACGACGCCCACCCAGTTCCAGCCGAAGTGACGCATGATGGCGGCCACCGCTTTGGTCTGGTGCTTGTCACTGGGAATGGTGCGTACCACCACCGGGTAGCGCAGCTTGTTGCTCAGGTCCAGCGCCGACGAAGTGCTGCTCAGCTGAGAAAAAAGATGATAAAAATAATACGATTATTTATAATTATTTGAATGACATTAAGGTCTTCTGAATCCCCAAATTACCACGAAGAAAATGTCCAATTTTACAACAGTAAGTGTATTTTCGACTTCTCAGTTTGAGCAGGACCAAAATCACAGGCTTGCAACATCCCGCCAATCCCGGACTAAACCAAAAGAAATGGGCGGGAGGGGGGATCCTGATCCAATTGAGCCGTGGTTCGGTTCATTCTAGTGGGCCGTTTTCTTGGGGATTGGACTTTTGGAACAATTCCAGGAAACATCGTGAGAAAGAGACAAAGCAGAACGAGCCGTGATGACGTCATGACGTCAGGACGTCGGTATGTCCCGAATAGTTCTTAAAGGGCGCTAACACACATATATGTGCCACGTGAAACCGGAACTAACCTTTCTGGTGTGAAACGGACCCTCACTGGAGATTAGTAACACTATAAATACTACAAACTTATAACTGTACTCTGACTTATGCTCGTTTGAGGTCTCACCAAGACTTGGATGAGGAACACAACTAAAGGACGCCTGTGTTGCACCAGGAAGTGAGTCATTCTCATCTCATTGTAACTCTTTCCCAATCAGAGTCATGTGGGACTTACCAGAGGCACCATGTACACATTGAGCAGTTTGGCCACGGCGATGGACACCTCGGAGTAGAGAGCCCCCAGAATGATCTTGACCCTCGGCCGGAAGTCGGTGTAGTCGCACATGACGTTGAGCGAGCCGTTGACCTCGAGCAGGTGGCCCACGCTCTGCAGCGCCTTGCTGGTGGAGGAGCACGTGTCGCACATCAGATAGCCCAGACGAACCCCCGGGAGGAAGCCGGCTGCGTTGATGACCTCGATCTCATGGATGATCGCCAACGAATTGAGAAATGACTCCAGGTCAAAACTGGAAGAAGAATAAAAGAAAAATGGAGACCGGGGAGGGGAAAGGAAAAGCGTTTAAATTATCTTTCAGACTTTTTGGTGGGGGGGGGGGGGGGGGGTTAGTGGTGTTTGAGTTCCTAGAGGAAGTCTTCAGGAGACCAGGTGGACATGCGGAAGAAGAGGAATATCTATTGAGGGTCTTCAGGATCACAGAACTGAAGAAAGATGGAAAAAGACCACACCCACAGACATAAGTCCCGCCCCTCGGATGCGGACTGGCCAATCAGAGCGGAGCATCAGACGGCCTTGACCGTGCAGCTCCATCTCACAATGTTTTATGTTTTACTTCATTTTCAGGCTGGTTTTGTGGATTTACGGCAACATCATGGTAAAACATTGTGTAATAGTGATACTTCAAGAGGTATGCATTTTTATCTTTAACCTATTTTTAGCTGAATCAGTTGGACTTCCTTGAGATATTCCTTTTAAAAGCAAAAATCCAAGTCTTTACGTTCATTTAAAAAATATTAGGACCATAGCAATGAGTGAATTTTTTTATTTATTACACTGTTTAACGATTACACCTTCACAAAATGGTTCAAATTAACCTTAGTCGGTTATGCCCATTGACACACATTTCCTCGTTTCTTTTTTTGTTGCTATTTTATTCTTCCTATTTTTATTACGTCAAATATATTAGACACTTTTCAGATCGAGCATTTCTTTTTTATACTATAATAAAGCTTTAAGAAATGCAAAAACTTTTTTTAGAGGGATCAGAAAAATGTGGTATGACAAAAGAGAAAAATAATAATATTGAGCGAGATAAATATTTGTTAAATTTTTTACTACAACACTTAAAATGAAAGACATACTTTTTTTAATTATTCCTATTTTTTAATATTAGATACTCAAATATATTAGACATGCACTATTCAGATTGTGCATTTCTTTTTTTATACTATAATATATTTTTATGAAATGCAGAAACTTTTTTAGGGGGATTAAAAAAAAGTGGTATGACACAAGAGGAAATAATAATATTGACGAAATACACTTTTATTTTATTTTTATTTTTTACTTTAACCCAAACTCCTCACACACACACACACACACACACACACACACACACACACACACACACACACACACACACACACACACACACACACACACACACACACACACACACACTTGGTACTCACTCGGAGCAGTTGAAGCTCTCGGGGCGGACCCGCTCCTCCAGAGCCTTCACAGTCCGGTGGCTCGGCAGCAGGATGCCCAGCACCACGTCCCCGGGAGCCCGCGCGCCGCACGCCGGCTGAAGGAAGTCACAGGCGTGCACGCGCTCCGGGATGAGGACCACCAGGGCCCAGAAGGAGAAGAAGGAGGAGAAGAAGCTGCTGTCCGGTGGACCACGCGTCGGCATCCTTAAAGGCCAAGAAACAACAACAACAGCAACAACAAGAAGAACAACAACAGCCCCGCTCCTGTGGAGGAGCACCGTCCTCTCATGTGGACTTTTGTTGTGGTGGTGCGAGACGCGATGACGTCACAGAAAACCTGTTTAGATGCGAGAACTGACAAGAATGTCTCGTGCAATCAAGTGTCACCCCCCCTCCTCCTCCTCCTCTTCCTCCTCCTTCTTTTTTCTTCTTCTTCTCCTTCCTTCTTCTTTTCTTTCCTCCTCCTCCTCCTCCTCCTCCTCCTTCTTTTTTGAAGGAATGAGTGATGGAATAAGGAGGGTGTCGGTGGATCCTCATGGGGTCCAGGGTTCTGCTGAGCCCTGATTGGTGGAGAGATTCAGTCAATCAATTAATAAAGAAAATAGTTTATATCTCTCGTTTCTATTCTCTTTCTCTCTTATGGTGAATATGTAGTTTTTTTATGACTGTAATGTTTTTTGAGTGGTTGTCTCTCAGTCTGATTGAATGTGGGCGGGGCCAGGGACACAACCAATGAGTCTTAATTAGAGCAACATGTGAAGGTTCACTTGAGGTTGTATATTTGACTTTATTCATCAGATTAAACTTTATAATTGCCCACATCTAAACGTATTAATGAATTTAAAACATCTTTATGATTTGTCCTGAAGCTGTAGTCACAATAGTATCCAACACACAGCTGAGTCTTTCTGCAGGATCACAACATGAGCGCGAGGGACCTCTGTGACTAAAACCTGGGCCGACGCTGCCCTCTGCTGGCAGGATACGGCATTGCACGTGCAGGGGGCCTTCACAGAGCTGCATTCTGCTGGAGGTCTGCAGAGACTTTTTAGACAGGCAATGAGGAGGGCAGGCCCTCTGGACCTGGAGCAGGGGAACACATCCAGCTGCTTCTGTATTCTGACTAACAACAGGTCGTATACCTGTGTCAGGTCTGTGTGTAACACGTTATAAACGTACTCAAATATGCATATATTACATTATAATCTGCTTATAGCACTGCATCTTTAGAATTAGAAGCATGTAAGATACTCTAAGTATAAAGTATATCAATATAACAATGTTTGTGTACTTTATATATCGTATTATAGTTTTACAATATGATGCAATTATTAAGTCCTATGATGCTTCGTCACTCTACAACGCTGTACAATGCATTCTGAATGCAATATTATGTATTGTTTGTTTTCTTTCTTTTTGTTTGTGTCAACAAAGTGTGTTTATTGTTGTTCACGGAGTCAAGAAACACAACATTACATCAACACTCGGAGTCCTGTTTATTTATAAATAACCAGTCACATGATCTATAAGATCCCCAACGTTACGTTTCATTAAAACCAAAATCATAAAACCCTCTGTTGTGATCCACTGTGTGTGTGAGTAGGTAACAGGTGAGCATGAGACACACACACACACACACACACACACACACACACACACACACACACACACACACACACACACACACACACACACACACACACACACACACACACACACACACACACACACACGATGCATAAATAGTGCCGCGCATGCATCGCAGGTCACACCGGGGCCCCGCCCCCCCCCGCCGGGCTCCCGGGCAGCAGGCCCGCGGGCTTGAGGGCGGAGGGGATGGGCAGCTCGCGCAGGCTGTCCGGGAAGGTGGCGGGGCTCAGCTGCCGCAGGACGGTCTGCATGGCGGCCAGGGCCAGCGGCGCCGGCCCGCGGCCCGCCAGGTACGCGTAGGTGTCCCCCCCCAGCAGCTCGCGCCAGCGCTGCGGCTCGCGGCTCAGCTCCGCCTTCATCTTGAAGCGCGCGGTGCGCATGAACAGGAGCAGGTTGTCCAGGCACTGCCGCCGGCCGCGCGCGCCCGCCCCTTCCTGGCCGCGCGCGCCGAGCGTCTCCAGGACCACGTCCAGCGGCGTCAGGCCGTCGCGGTCCCGCGCGTGCGGCGACGCGCCGCTCCCCAGCAGCATGGCCGCCGCCTCGGGTCGCAGCAGCTCGCAGGCCAGGTGCAGAGGGGTCCGGCCGTCCTCCACGTGGAAGCAGCCGGCGGCGCGGTCCGCGGAGGAAGAGGAGGGCGCGCCGCCGCCGCCGGTGGCCGTCCGGTGGGTCTCCCGCAGGATGAGGCCGAGGATGCACCGCCGGTCGTAGCGCACGGCCATGGCCAGGTGCGGGGCGGCGGGCGGCGGGCAGCGGCAGAAGCGCTCCCCGGGCCTGGCGAGCGCCTCGTCGGCGTGCCGGTGGAGCAAGTAGCGCGCGTACGCCTGGTGGTCGTGGACTATCGCGTAGAGCAGCGCCTCCGACGGCGTGTACGTCCGGTGGGTGGCGTTCTCCTCCCGGTAAAACGTCTCCATGGTGCGCATGTCCTCCAGCATCCAGACCGGCTTCAGGTCCCGCACGGCCCGGTAGAAGAGCAGCGGGCCGGACTTGCGGTGCTCCTCGAAGCTCGGAGCCGCCACCGCACCGACGGCGAGGGAGCCGGCCATGGCGACCTCAGCGGGCGACGCCGCGACCCTTCATCGGCCCCGGAGCCATTGCAGGAAGAGCGAGGCTACAGGGCTCCCGGTCCCGGTCCCGGTGGCCAACGTCAGTCCCACATTCCTGCGCGCTCCCTGACAGCTGCGGAATTCACTCTCTCCGGCTCTGCAGTCTTGTGCTAATGCGCATGCGCATATCACCAGCAACTTTATTGACAAAGTTAATACCGCCGTCATAGATGGAACCGGAAGTGAAACTAAAAGTTTTGCTAACATTACTTTATTTTTAGAATTATTTGCATATCAAGTGGATACATTAGATTAGTGTCAACATGTGTGTGTTAATAATGTATTTATATGTATTTAATGTAATTATACTGTAGTTTAATTCGTTTTGATCAAACTCACACACGTATGTAGTTTATTATATATGTTTAGAGCTGATGTGGGTACAATCTCAAGATATTCACATAGACACATATATACATATACATGAATATGTTTATATGTGTATGTATACATATGCATATGTGGATATGTATACACACTCCTAAAAATATAAATATGAATATATATCAATATATATATATATAATATATAATACAAAATAATATACTCTCTTAACCCACAACATATTTTAAATACATATATAATATATATATATAAATATAATATATATATAAATATAGTAAATATATATATATACAAATATATTCTATATATAAATATATATTAATAATATACATTATACATGTATATATTATCTATATATGTATATATTATATATACATGTATATATTATATATACATGTATATATATGTATATATTGTCTATATATATTATACATGTACAGATATATATATGTACATATGTGCATATATATATGTATATATACATATATACATATACAGAGGAAGAATATTGTGTATTTATGTTAATACACATATGTATATATACATATATATACAGTATATACATGACATGTATACATGTATATATATATGTATACATATGTACGTGTATATATATCTACATACTATATATACATACATATATACATGTATATGTATATATATATATATATATATATACATATACATATGTGCATTCACATATATACACAATATTCTTCCTCTGGGACGGTATCTGTCCTCATAACGTGTGTACGGTGCGCACGCAGCCTGGGAGCGGTGCAGTAACGGTCTCTGACCACAGCGGGGCAGTGGTGACTCACTGCATGTGGACCCGACGTGTTTATAGACGTCCGAACACGATGCCTGATGAGCAGGACGCACATCACAACCTGTCTGGTACCCACAGGGGAAATGTTGACATCAGGACTCATCTCCACATCTGGAGATATTACCCAAAACAAGGAAAACCAGGATATTGTGTATTTATATCTGTGTCCTGCATGGTGAATTACATCCGTTTGACCACATTCTCACGAAATAATGAAACATTCTGCGAACACACACCCATCTGTCTGCTTTCCCAAAGAAGAAGATTGAAATCAATCTTCTGTGTGTGTGTGTGTGTGTGTACAGATCAAAACAAACATGATGAAAGGGATTGATTTTAATCTCAGATTTGGAAACAGATGAACGAGGTGGCCGAAAAACTCTTCTTTTCTATTATCTTGATAGTTTCTGTTGGCACTGCGAGACACAGAGAACGAGACGACTCACGAGGAGACGAGACACAGAGAGAACGAGACGACTCACGAGGAGACGAGACACAGAGAGAACGAGACGACTCACGAGGAGACGAGACACAAAGAACGAGACGACTCACCAGGAGGCGAGACACAGAGAACGAGGACGAGGCGAGGAGGCGAGACACAGAGAGACGAGGAGACGAGGAGACGAGACACAGAGAACGAGACGACTCACGAGGAGGCGAGACACAGAACGAGACGACTCACGAGGAGACGAGACACAGAACGAGACGACTCACGAGGAGACGAGACACAGAGAACGAGACGACTCACGAGGAGACGAGACACAGAACGAGACGACTCACGAGGAGACGAGACACAAAGAACGAGACGAGGAGACGAGGAGACGAGACACAGAGAACGAGACGACTCACGAGGAGACGAGACACAGAGAACGAGACGACTCACGAGGAGACGAGACACAGAGAACGAGGCGAGACGAGGAGACAAGACACAGAGAACGAGACGACTCACGAGGAGACGAGACACAGAGAACGAGACGACTCACGAGGAGACGAGACACAGAGAACGAGACGACTCACGAGGAGACGAGACACAGAGAACGAGACGACTCACGAGGAGACGAGACACAGAGAACGAGACGACTCACGAGGAGACGAGACACAAAGAAAGCGAGGCGACGAGGAGGCGAGACACAGAGAACGAGGCGACTCACGAGGAGGCGAGACACAGAACCCAGGCGACTCACGAGGAGGCGAGACACAGAAACGAGGCGAGGAGACGAGGAGACAAGACACAGAAGCAGGCGACTCACGAGGAGACAAGACACAGAGAACGAGACGACTCACGAGGAGACGAGACACAGAGAACGAGACGACTCACGAGGAGACGAGACACAGAGAACGAGACGACTCACGAGGAGATGAGACACAGAGAACGAGACGACTCACAAGGAGACGAGACACAGAGAGAACGAGACGACTCACGAGGAGACGAGACACAAAGAACGAGACGAGGAGACGAGGAGACGAGACACAGAGAACGAGACGACTCACGAGGAGACGAGACACAGAGAACGAGACGACTCACGAGGAGACGAGACACAGAGAACGAGACGAGGAGACGAGGAGACGAGACACAGAGAACGAGACGAGGAGACGAGGAGACGAGACACAGAGAACGAGACGACTCACGAGGAGACGAGACACAGAACGAGACGACTCACGAGGAGACGAGACACAGAGAACGAGACGAGGAGACGAGACACAGAGAACGAGACGACTCACGAGGAGACACAGAGAACGAGACGAGGAGACGAGACACAGAGAACGAGACGACTCACGAGGAGACGAGACACAGAGAACGAGACGACTCACGAGGAGACGAGACACAGAGAACGAGACGACTCACGAGGAGACGAGACACAGAGAACGAGACGACTCACGAGGAGACGAGACACAGAGAACGAGACGACTCACGAGGAGACGAGACACAGAGAATGAGACGAGGAGACGAGACACAGAGAACGAGACGACTCACTAGGAGACGAGACACAGAGAACGAGACGACTCACAAGGAGACGAGACACAGAGAACGAGACGACTCACGAGGAGACGAGACACAGAGAACGAGACGAGGAGACGAGGAGACGAGACACAGAGAACGAGACGACTCACGAGGAGACGAGACACAGAGAACGAGACGACTCACGAGGAGACGAGACACAGAGAACGAGACGAGGAGGAGTAGAGGAGGAGACGAGAAGGAGACGAGAAGGAGAAGAGAAGCAGACGAGGAGGAGTAGAGGAGGAGACGAGAAGGAGAAGAGAAGCAGACGAGGAGGAGACGAGAAGGAGAAGAGAAGCAGACGAGGAGACAAGGAGGAGACAAGAAGGAGTAAAGGTGAGACGAGGAGAAGACGAGGAGGAGATTAATATTTCAAATACAAACAGAGTAGAGAGAGAGAGAGAGAGAGAGAGGAGAGAGAGAGGGAGAGAGAAAGAGAAAGAGGAGGGAGAGAGGGAGAGAGGTTAGGGAGGGAGCGAGAGGGAGAGAGAGAGAGAGATTTATTTTTTAGATTTTTGAAAAACACTTTATTTCACATTTTTTCAGCCTTTACATAGCTTCTTAAAAAAAGAAAGTGCTTAAAAAAATCAGGTTGTTTGAAATAAAAAACACCACAACCAAAAACCATTTAAAACAAATAAAACATATTCTACCTAATAAAAAGTGGTGCAAACTCCAGCTCCTCCTTCACCACAGAACACACAATACCTTTAAAACACCACCGTTATTTAAAAGCATCCAGGTCTCCAATGTGTTTATAAAACCTGAACTCCAGCCAGAGTGTGGCTCTGATGTTACAGAGCCACACTGCCCTTGCTTCCTGCCCCTCTCTGTTTTCCACCCGGGACTTCCTCGTTAAATAAATGGCCATTTTTGCTTCGCCTGATAAAAAATGTAGGAGCTGCCACTTTTATTTTTCCGGTTTTTTGTAGGCAGCTCCCATGATAAAAACCTTCTCTGTAAAAACTACATTAAAAAGACTAAAAACCAATGTTAAAAGAGCGAAGAAACTCAAAAGTCTCTTGCACTCATTAAAAACATGGTAAATAGTCTCCCGGAGGTCACAGAAGGGGCACTGGCTCAGGACAGCGGGATTGATTACCGAAATAAAAGCGTTGGACGCGACAGCACCGTGTAAAATCCGCCACTGGAGGTCAGCGGTCCTTTTCTTCAGGGGAGGCTTGTATAGGACCCCCCACTGCGGGCCAGGGCCTCCATGCCCAAGTCTCTCTGACCACACAGTGGGCGGTCTGTTGCACAGTCTGGACCTGTTGATGCTCTTCACGAGGTTAAAATACAAAGTTTTCTTGTCTGCCTTGTTCAGTGTGCAGTTTTCTGGGTGGCTCGTTCTTAGCAGGGGGCCGGTGAGTCCCCCTAGCCCCGGGCTGAGGGAGATGTCTGGGAAGGGGTCTGCAGGGTCCGGCTCTGCTCTCTGCTGGCTGTAGTCGTTGAGGAGGCTCCTCTCCAACCCGGTCAGCCTCTGCCTCCACAGCTCCAGGAGCCTCCTCGCCACCCGGTCGGAATGCATCCCCAGCAGGGAGCCCAGGGCCGGGGGGTCGCTCAGCGTCGGCCCCATTGCATCCACCAACTGCTGCAGGCAAAGAGTCTTTGTTCGCAGCAGCGCCCCCTTTAGTGCAGGGGTGACGCTGCTGCTAATGTCTAGTTTTGCCCCGTGAATTAATGGTTCTCTCAACAACCAGAACAGAGAGTTAGACTGTGGGCACCTTTCGTGTTTAAAAAGGGCCCACGACTTAAAAACACCATGATAAAAAGGAGGCAGCCCACTTAGTTTTAAAATACTGGAGTCTATTAAAAACAAAGCAGAGACACAGGGCGCCAGTTACCGATGTCCCGCGGGTTTCCTTTTTTTGGCAGTAGCGTCAGCACTGCCCTCCAGCAGGACATCAGCATGGAACCAGAGGCCAGACTCTCGTTGAAGACTTCTAGGATGTCCCCTCCGAGGACATCCCAGTACTTTTTATAAAATTCAGCGGGGAGGCCGTCGATACCGGGGGCGCGCCCTCCCTGCATTCCCTACAGGGCAGCTTTCAGCTCTTGGGGGGTTATGGGTCTGTTGAGCTCCTCATTAGTCTCCTCGGAGACCTGAGGCAGCTCCCCACAGAGCCCCTCCGTCGACTCTTCCTCCTCCCTATACTCACTGGCATAAAGGGAGGAGTAAAACCCCACCGCTCGCTTCCGGATCTGGCTTGGCTCCACAACCGGCTGCCCTGCGTCCGTCAGCAGTGAGTGGATCACTCGCCCCTGCCCACTCCTCTTCTCCAGGCCGAAGAAGAAGCTAGAGGGAGTGTCCATCTCCGCGATGGTCTGGAATCGGGACCTGACCAGTGCGCCTTGTACTCTAACTTCGAACAGGTCGGCGAGAGCCGCCTTTTTACTTTTGAGGACTTCAATATGTCCTCGATCTCCTGTGGACTCGCTCAAACTTTCTAGGTCCACTATCTCAGTCTCCAGGTCCTTCATAGATCTGGTGACGTCTCTAGTGACATTGAAAGTGTGCTGCTGACAAAGGAGCCTAATTTCTATCTTACCACGGTCCCACCACTGCCTAAGATTATTAAAATGCTCCAAAAATAAAGCAACACCTCCCTAAAATTCCTAGCGAAAGTTAAAACTGTATTAAAATGCCAATATGCGCTCCTAGGTAAAAAGTTCCTAATAAAAACATGACATAAAACCAAAGAGTGATCAGTAAAACCAGCCGGAACAATGCTGCACATTTTAAAAATATTAAAATGGTGCTTAAAAACATAAATACGGTCTAACCTGGCTGAGGAGATCCTTCCCTCCCTAACGTGGGACCATGTGTACTGTCGGCAGTCCGGATGCATCCTTCTCCACACGTCCACCAGGCCGTGAGAATGGACCAGCCTCCTCAGCACCTGCTGTGAAGCTGGATGTGGCTCTGTGTGGTTTCTGTCTTTAAAATCATCCTCTGTGCAGTTAAAATCCCCCCCCAAGAATAAAAAATCCTCCGAGGCACAATCATTTAAAACATCATTAATTTTGGATAAAAACAGCTTCCTCTCTGCCCCGGTTGTTGGAGCATAGACATTAATTAAAACAACATTAAAAAGGTCGAACCGTGCTTTCACAAAGAACAGCCTCCCCTCCACGATGTGTTTGACCTCCAGTGACCGCGGGCTGAAGGCCCTGGAGAAGAGGAAGCCCACTCCTCCGCTGAGGTTGGTGTTGTGGCTCAGGAGGACTTCCCCCCCCCACTCCCTCCTCCAGTCCGCCTCGTTGGTGCTGTCGCTGTGCGTCTCTTGTAAGAAGAGAACATCGTTGGCCTTCATCTTGTTAAATTCATAAATTGATGTTCTCTTCTTACTGTCCCTCGCTCCATTTACGTTTAAAACTCCGACTCTGAATGTGTTCATTAAAAGAAAAGGGTTTAAAAAACAAATAAAACTTAAAAACAACAAATCAATTAAAACACACATTGGAGCTCTCCACCTCCCCCTGCTGGATGCACTCCTTCACTTTAGGTAAAAGCTTTCTAATTCTAAAAACCTCCTGCTTATCCAATTTCTTCTTTGCCATGTGGTAGCGGCAGGAGTGTTCGAAGGCCACGAGGTCAGGGAAGTGATCCCTGACCTCTACCTTTTTTGTTTTTTTCGTTTGATATAAAAACAGACTGATCTCATCAGCTGTGTATAGCTTTTGGGTTTCACTGTTTGTTAAAATCAGAGGAGAGTTGCTGTCATCTGCCCCCTCCTCGTCGCTGCTGTCCTCCACCGGCCCCGCCCCCTGACTCCTCCTCCTCACCTCCACCCTGCTGGCTTTGGCTTCGCCGCCGGCGCTCTGGTCACTTTTTCTTTTTGGGGCCTCTTTCTGCCCCCCTGCTTCCTCCTCATCCATCTCCACCTGCTCAGCCCCCTCCTCACCTACACCTTCTTCCTCCGCCCCTACGACTCCACCCCCCTGTCCTACCACCTCCATGGGCTTCCCATCAGCATTCTCTTTGTTCTTCCTTCCTTTTTCTTCCTCTTTTTTTCTTTCGTCATCACTTCCTACCCCAACCACAGCCTCCCCCCCACTGCTCTGGGTACTCTGGTGGACGGCTGCTCCAGCGGAAACACCTGCACAAACAAATCTCCCACCGCGAGACCCTCCTCCACCACTCGGCTCACCTTCTCCACCTGATCCAGGAAGATCACGACCGAGCCGTTCATTTTGGCGGCGGACTTTACTCTACCGAACCCGACTTTCTTCCCGACTGCTCGGGCCAAGTCCTCCACGCTGTACGAGGAGTCACCGGCGATCTTCATGCCGTGTCTCCTCGTGAGCAGGGGGGGCGGAACCGGGCCAAACATCAATTTAAACTACGGTGAAACCCAACCAATACACCACATCAAATTAACCCACGTAACTGTGAAAGAGAGAAAAGAAAAGAGACACGCACTCGCTCCGCTCACACACACCCAACCTGTCTCTCTGACTCACAGCGCAAACTGAGAGAGAGAGAGAGAGAGAGAGAGAGAGAGGAGAGAGAGTGGGAGAGAGGGAGGGAGAGAGAGAGAGAAAGAGGAGAGAGAAAGAGGAGAGAGAGAGGGAGAGAGAGAGGAGAGAGGGAGAGAAAGAGGAGAGAGAGGGAGAGCATTTCTACTCCTTTACATTTTGCTAACGCAGCAGAATCAACTGTTTCTTATGAGGTTTAAAAGCAGCTCCCTCCTCATCAGCTCCTCCCACACACACACACACACACACACACACACACACACACACACACACACACACACACACACACACACACACACACACACACACACACACACACACACATTACATGGACTTCACTGGATGGGTTTACATTGAAGAGAAGAGTCAGAGGGAGCCACCATAAAAGAACTTTATCCAAGGTTAAAGAGAAAGAAGAAGAAGAAGAAGAAGAAGAAGAAGAAGAAAGAGGAGAAGAAGAAGATGATGAAGAAGAAGAAGAAGAAGAAAGAGGAGAAGAAGAAGATGATGAAGAAGAAGAAGAAAGAGGAGAAGAAGAAGATGAAGAAGAAGGAGGAGAAAGAGGAGAAGAAGAAGAAGAATTGTATTTCATTTTTTAAATGTTTTTATCCAATCACAGCAGCTTGAATGAAATCTTCCCATCACTTAAATTATATGGCGTCTCTTCTCTTCTCGTCTCTTCCCCTCCTCCCCCTCTCCCTCCTCCTCCTCCTCCTCCACCCCCCCTCCTCCTCCCTCGAGGCTATTAATGTATTTCCATCCCTCCATTCCTTCCCCTCCGTTGGTCAGGTGTCTCTCCTCCTACTCCACCTGTCAGTCATCTGGTGGAGCTCCAGCTCCAGGAGGAGGAGGGGGAGGGAACACCATGGGAAACTTATTTATTAAACAGAAGTGTTCCTTCTCCTTCTTCTTCTCCTCCTCCTCTTAAAAAGTGATACTAGCGACTCAGGGGATGTAACAGTGAGTGAATATGAGGATCCTCCTGGTTGAGCAATGCTTGCTGTCAGCTGATCATTGATTGATCTGATTGATCTGCTGGGGGGGGGGGGGGGGGGGGCTCTTCCAGGTATTCCAGGCTTCTCTCCAGCTCCTCCTGGTGTGTGGTCTCCCCTCCTCCGGGGGCCGCTCACCAGCAAATAGAGAGAGCTTTGCCTTCCGGCTCAGCGCTCTGTTTTTCACTGTGTGTGTGTAGGTGTGTGTCGATGTGTGTGTGTGTGTGTGTGTGTATGTGTGTGTGTGTGTATGTGTGTGTGTGTGGGGGTGATTTTATCCTTTTTTACGGTTTAGTTCTCGCCCGTGAACTCTTCCTCTCGGTAATGACTCACTCATTACTTCCTAATTGTGTGTGCTAATTCAAAATACTATATAGTAATACATTGTATCTATTTACAATGTGTTATAATCGCTATTATTGTAATTTTCATTTTATTTTCATTAAAATATATATATATATATATATAAATAATATAATATATATAAATATATTATATATTAATATATATATATAAATAAACATATAAATAATATATATATATATATATATTAATATATATATATATCTTCTTTAAAATATATATACATATATAAATATAATATATATATATATAAATATATTATATATGAATATATACAGGACTGTCTCAGAAAATTAGAATATTGTGATAAAGTTCTTTATTTTCTGTAATGCAATTAAAAAAACAAAAATGTCATGCATTCTGGATTCATTACAAATCAACTGAAATATTGCAAGCCTTTTATTCTTTTAATATTGCTGATTATGGCTTACAGCTTAAGAAAACTCTAAAATCCTATCTCATAAAATTTTAATATTTCCTCAGACCAAGTAAAAAAAAGATTTATAACAGCTGAGTGTTTGTCAAGGCTCAGGAAACCCTTGCAGGTGTTTCGAGTTAATTAGACAATTCAAGTGATTTGTTTAATACCCTACTAGTATACTTTTTCATGATATTCTAATATTTAGAGATAGGATATTTGAGTTTTCTTAAGCTGTAAGCCATAATCAGCAATAAATCAGAATAAAAGGCTTGCAATATTTCAGTTGATTTGTAATGAATCCAGAATGCATGACATTTTTGTTTTTTTAATTGCATTACAGAAAATAAAGAACTTCATCACAATATTCTAATTTTCTGAGACAGTCTTGTATATGAATATATATATATAAATATATATATACATATAATATATATATAAATATATAATATATTAATATATATATATAAATATACATATACATATGTATATATATTATATGTACACTACCGTTCAAAAGTTTGGGGTCATCCAGACAATTTCGTGTCTTCCATGAAAACTCACTTTTATTTATCAAATGAATTGAAAATTGAATAGAAAATATAGTCAAGACATTGACAAGGTTAGAAATAATGATTAATATTTGAAGTATTCATTTTGTTCTTCAAACTTCAAGCTCAAAGGAAGGCCAGTTGTATAGCTTATATCACCAGCATAACTGTTTTCAGCTGTGCTAACATAATTGCACAAGGGTTTTATAATCAGATATTAGTCTTCTAAGGCGATTAGCAAACACAATGTACCATTAGAACACTGGAGTGATCGTTGCTGGAAATGGGCCTCTATACACCTATGGAGATATTTCATTAGAAACCAGACGTTTCCACCTAGAATAGTCATTTACCACATTAACAATGTATAGTGTGTATTTTTGATTAATGTTATCTTTATTGAAAAAACAGTGCTTTTCTTTGAAAAATAAAGACATTTCTAAGTGACCCCAAACTTTTGAACGGTAGTGTATATATTAGATATTTATATATATTAATTATATTTATATATACTATATATATCAATATATATATAGATATAAATATATAGATATAAATATGTAATATATAAATATATATATACATATAATATATATTATCTATGTATATATTATATGTATATATTTATATATGAATATGTTTATATTATGCACTCCCTGTGGCTCTCATGTTGATGATGACTACTTCTTTTTGATTTCTAACCTTTATTTTATTTATTTTTTGGTTGTTTTTCCATCCCCACATAACCCAACCGCAGCAGTCATCGAGGGGGAACGCTCCGACATCACACGGCTTGTCTCAGGATTTTTGTAAATTTTTTTTTTTTATATCTTAGTAGCAAAAAAACAACAAATTTGACCACACAAACATATTTATACAGCATTGTGCAGCAACACAGTGGAGCTGCTGCTGCTGCGCCCCTCTTCCACCGTCACACTTATTCCAATTGGGGTAAAATAAATCAAAATAAAACACACTGTACACACACACGCAGTCATATCGGAAATACCACCCCAAAAAAAAACGTGAGAAATGACAATAAGGATGTTTACACTGGACTTTACCGCCTGGGAGGAAACATGCAACACCAGACGAGCAAACAACGTCGTGGTTGTTTCATAGAAACTTTTTCCCGGGACAATGAACTCAAATTAAGTCATTAAATAGGTTAATTAATACATATTTAAACCCTTTATGAAAACCCATATCTCCTCCAGATGAAATGACCGGTGCATTTCTGTGTTGTGTATTCCTGTAACTCACGACCTTGGCAGGCAAAAGGAGAGAGATATATTTTAAAGGTATACTGAACAATGCCGTGTAGCTACTTCCCCCAGCATGAACAGAGTGCGTCAGGGGACATTCTGGTTTATTACAACTTGGAGACATTGCGGTAGAGACTTGTTGTTGTTGACGTGTTGGTTCATGGTGGTGAAGCCAAAGCATCCTGATTACGCCCCGTCTCCAGCTTTTGGTTTTCGAGGTCCCGCCCCCCAAAGTTGAGAGCCGAGCTTCGATCTTCGTTAGCGTGAGCCGAGCTAGCTGCTACGTTAGCACCGCGGTAGCTGCTCGGCTAGCAAGACACACCGACGAGATTAATATTTCAATAAACACAGGTGTGATCTTCTTCTTCTCGTTATTTTTACTTATTTACTTGCTTAAAAAGTTACTTTATATAAAATTGCTCCTTATGGCCAGACGTATGCTTAATTTATTTTATCCTTCCTTACTTTCAAAGGATTTATTTCTTGTCAAACTGTAAAAATACCTAAAGAAAATACTATGTATTAAAATAAAAACACAGGTGTGATCAAAAGGACGCAGAAACGTCAGCCGAGTGTCGGCCGCCGATCCAGAATATGACCGGCTAACCTCCCCGTCTGTGAAGCTGATGCTAAGCTACCTAGCAACACGGCCAGTGACTGGAGATTTTATAAATATATATATGTACTATACAGTTAGTCTGTCGATACAGATCTACGTGTTTCCTTTTGAAAAATTCCCAATCCCCCCAAACCTCCAGCTCCGCACTCAGCAGCTGTCAATCATGATGCCACGCCGCCTTTTTTTAACAGCACCAAATAACAAATTCAAACTTATCAGGAAACACGTGAACATACATCAGCGTGATGTGAACGACGTAAAAATGACAGAAACCATCTTTTTTTAAACGTGTAAATCAATCCACTAGCATGGAGGCGGGCGGGATGTTATGCGCTGTACCACAGTCGGCCACCAGGGGGGGATGAGGATGCTTTGGCTGCACATCTGTAAAGCTGTTGGAAACAGTTCATCTTCATACATAGGTTCCAGATCTCAACAATGATTGATGACCACAGCGTTAATAGTTCTGATGTTGAAGTTGTAGTGAACCAGAATTATCATCTAAAATTATACTTTCTGGTTTTGCCCTGAATGCGTGAGGTTTCTTTTGTTTGGGAGCTATTCTGTGACAGTGAGTCCATCTTTTCACAAGAAAGCCCATAAAAAAACATTAATTTCTCTATTGGACCGAACAAATATACACAAACTCAATAGTCTTGGAACATTCTGCCCATTGCACAACTTTACACTTCAATATTTTGGCATTTTTTTCTTCACATACAGAACAGCCATAGTTTAGGAGATAATGGGTTTAAAAAAAATCTATGCAGTCACATACAATTTGATCTGAGTAGCATTATTGAGTGACCCCTCAAATATATTCTCTGGATAGAAAGTAAATATATTCATATACAGCTTTGTCAATAAATCTTTTTTTTTTAAATCTTCATGGATCACATCTTCGTATATATATATATATATATATGTGTGTTTATATATATATAATATATTTATAATATATATACATATATAGTATATATATTATATAATATATTTATATATATATTAATATATATATATATATATGTTTTTATATATATGTATGTATAATATTTATATTATGTAATATATGTATTATATATATATAAATAGTGTATATATTTAATATAAATTGATATATATGATATATATATTTAGATATTTATTATATATATATTTTTATATATAAATATACATAAAATATAATATATTATATATATATATATATATATACTTCTCCACTAGTAGATAACTGACATGAGGATGAATTTAAATATTTTATAGTGTAACCACTAGTCTTTGTGTCAAGGCAGAGACCAGTAAGGGATCATTTGTTTGATTCGTTTGACCAGCAAAATAAAAAATATAAAAACTTTAATTTCATTACATACTTTAAAATGTATGCAGTTTAACAGCATCGTCCACGGTCACACGGTCTCATTCCAGAATGTTTCCGGCCATGATAATGAGAATGAGCGTGTGCTTCATGCAGGACGACCAGCGCGTCCGTCTCGGCGCGTCCGCCTGGTTCGCGTTTGACTCCGCCTCCCCTAGACGGTGCTCTCCATCACCCAGTCGGCGCTGTCTATCGTGGCCTTGCTCCCCCCCGTGCCCCCCTCCCCCACCTCCTCCTCCTCGCACTGCAGCAGCATGCCGCTCACGGACAGGCTCCTCCGAGTCCAGATGCTGCTGATCCGTCGCGACCTGCCGCCCGGCTGGGCGGCGCCGGCGCCCGTGGCGTCCCCCATGTCGAAGGACTGGCTCCGCCTCGGCTTGGAGTCCAGCGGGAGCATCAGGAGCCGGCTGAGGCTGGAGTCCAGCGTCCGGCCGAGCAGCGGCTCCCGGTCCGTGCGGGGCTTCCCTCCCGCCGCCGCCGTAGCCGCCGCCGCCGCCGGGTCGCCCCCCCGCAGCTCCAGCGAGGTGAAGGCCCCCAGCAGGTGGTCCAGGTTGGACCGGTGCTTAGAAGGAGCCGACCTCCAAATGTTTGCGAGCGTGCTGTTGGGGCTGTACGGGCCGCCGCCGCCCGGCTCCCCCCCCGCCGCCGTGGAGCCCGACGACGAGGAGGCGAGGCTGCTCTGGAGGGAGCCGCACCCGAACTCCACCACCTCGTCTTTCAGGGCCACTTTGGCCTTGACCTTCGACCCCGGCTGAGACGCGGGGGGCGCGAGGACTCCGTTCTGCCCGACTCGCCCGCCGTTGGTCTGCGAGTGAGTGTCGCTGACGGTGGTCGGCTTGCCCGCCGCCGGGGCCGGGGGCTCGCCGTCGGCGGTCTTGTAGCGCAGCATGAGGATGACGATGAAGACGAGCAGCGTGGCCACGATGATGCCCCCCACCACCAGGATCATGGTGCCCCCCAGCAGCTGGCTGGGCAGAGAGCGGCACTGTGGGTAGTCGTCCTGGGTGAAGAAGTGGGTGCAGCCCACCACGTTGGTGGCGGTGAGCGTGGTGGCCGTGTCGTCCCAGGCGGCGAGCACGCACAGGTCGTAGCGGGTGCCCGGCACCAGGTTGGTCACCAGGAAGGCTTTACTGGAGGCCGGGATCATCCTGGAGAAACAAGACCTGCAGGTTAATTATACTCTCTTAACATCTCTCTTATATTATATATATATATACATTTATATTATATATATATATATATATTTATAAATATATCTAAATAAATATTTGTAAATATATAATATATATATATATCAATATGTATATATATCAATATATATATATATATATATAAATATAATAACAAATAAATATAGTCTCTTTACTCACTCTTAATATCTCTCTTATAATTTATATATTTATATATATATACTGTATATATATATTTAAAATGTATATATAATATATATATATATAATAAATAAATATATATATATATACATATAAATAATAAATATATAAATATAAATAAATTATATACATTATATGTGTATATATATATTATCAATGTATATGTATATATAATATATATATAATATATATATATAATATATATATATAATATATATATATTTATACATACATAAAGGCCGGGATCATCCTGGGGAAAAATAAGACCTGCAGGTATTTTTAATCTCTTAACTCACTCTTCCATTTTCTCTTAAAGAGACAGTAGCATCTCTGACAGCACATGCGATACCTGATTGAACCGTCAGCACCTGAACCCGCTCCACACGTCACGAGCCTTCGCTAACCGCTGCAGGAGGCCACGCAACATCCATCCTCCGTCCTCCTCTTCATTAAAAGGAGAGTCAGCGTTCCCATTTGCATTCTGGGAGTTCTTCCCTCTCCACCACTTAGTCTCTCTGCGGTCGCTTTAAGAGACAGCCAGCAGTAATTGGCTTCATCTCTCGTAGCCATCTGTCTCGCGGCGGTGAGTAGAGGGTCCGTTTGATATGGGAGCTTTGGAGCCGTGATGAATAAATAAGCAGACAGAGAGTGAAGCACTTCTTTTGGTGTGTGTGTGTGTGTGTGTGTGTGTGTGTTTGTGTGTGTGTGTGTTTGTGTGTGTGTGTGTGAATCCGGGTTGGAGCTCCAACTCCCCCGAGGGCGAGCTGCTCGGGGTGTCAGCCGACAGGAGGTGTACCGCTGCAGTTACAGCTCACGGCCTGCGGGGTAAATTGTACCGGGCTCGGAGAAGCTGCTGTCCAACACAAGCTCCGCCCCTCCAGATCATTGCACTGTTATGATTGGCTGTTCGGCTTTTTTGGGGAGAGAAATACTTTTTTGTCCCAGTGATGCTTTTTGGCTCCTGAGTGTCTGAAGGGTTCAGGTCGTCTGCACAGAGACACCGGCTAGTTCACCCACAGGAAAACAGACAGGAGGAGGAGGAGATGCTTATCACAGGGAGATAACAGAATAAAAACTTATTGCCCCTTTCGGGCTGCGAAAGGCAATTTGTCGAGTGGAGGAGGAGGCGCAGGAGGAGGAGGATGAGGAGGAGGTGTAGGAGGAGACGCAGGAGGAGGAGAGGCAGGATGAGGCGTAGGATGATGAGGTGCAGGAGGATGAGAAGCAGGATTAGGGGGAAGGAGAATTAGGTGTAGGAGGAGGCGCAGGAGGAGAGGCGGGATGAGGCATAGGATGATGAGGCGTATCGGAGAATTAGGTGCAGGAGGAGGCGCAGGTGGGGATTTGTCACTTACAGCTTTTGGTCAAGTTTGCAGATGACACAACATTGATAGGTCTCATCACCAAGGATGACGAGACCCTCTACAGGAGGGAGGTCAACCTTCTGACCACGTGGTGCGGAGCCAACAACCTCCTGCTCAACAACAGCAAGACCAAAGAGATCGTTGTTGACTTCCGGAAAGGCCACACCCATCACCCACCACTGACCATCAACGGTGCGGACATTGAGCAGGTCAGCAGCACCAAATTCCTGGGGGTGGAAATCAGTGAGGACCTCTCGTGGACAGCCAACACTACATCGCTGGCAAAGAAAGCACAGAGGCCCCTCTACTTCCTCCGGAAACTGAGGAAAGCAGGGAGCCCCCCATCCATCATGTGCACCTTCTACCGCGGCACCATCGAGAGCATCCTGACCAACTGCATCACTGTGTGGGCCGGAAGCTGCACAGACCACAGCAGGAACGCCCTGCAGCGCATAGTGAAGGCAGCTGGAAGGATCATGGGTGCCTCACTCCCCCCCCTCCCATCCCTGCAGGACATATACAACACCCGCCTCACCCGCAAAGCGACCTCGATTGTGAGTGACCCTGCCACCCCTCACACGGTCTCTTCAGCCTCCTGCCCTCTGGGAGGAGATACCGAGCCTCGGGCTCACACCGCCAGGCTGTCCAACAGCTTCATCCACCAGGCTGTCAGGAAGCTGAACTCTCTCCCCATCCTCCCACTCCGTCCTCTCTCAGACTCACATGTCTGAATGCTGCTAGCACAATTTATGTTGTCTATATGTTTACATGTTTCTTACTATTTTTGCATTTTATGTTGTCTATGCACTTTATGTTGTCTATATGTTCACGTTTTTTACTATTTTTGCACTCTATGTTGTCTATATGTTGCACAATTCACTTTATGTTGGACAGAAGAGAAACGCAATTTCGATCTTCTGTATGTTTGCACATATGGAAAATTGACAAATAAAACTGACTTTGACTTTGACTTTAATACTCAACATAGTTCCAAGAAGAAGAAGAAGAAGAAGAAGAAGAAGAAGAAGAGCTGACTAAACCAATACATCGTTACTGCTGTTACTCTCTCACTCTTTTTTTTCTTCTTTTTTTAAGAGCGACTGAACATTAATTATCCAGACGGGTTTCTTCTGTCCTTTTATTTTTTCCTCACACAAGGTCATCCCAAATGGTCCCCCCCCCCCCCCCCCCCCGGCTGCTGCTGCTGGGAAATGTGATTATGCTGACGCCACCATAACCTTAATGGTCTCTTCCTGGCTGCGGAGGCCTCGGCGGGCCTCGGCGGGCCGCGGTGAACCTCCGTGTCACCGTAATGGACCGGCGCATTGGGAGGAAGTTGAGGCTGGAAATCCTCCGCCGCCACCTCGAGGAAGACGAGTTAAAGCCGCTGACGACACGCTACGATGGGCGTGTGTAAACGGTGTGAGTCTCTATGTGAAGACACAACACACAACGTTCTGCCTGCTGGCGCAACTTAACATTTAAAATTAACATTTAAACATGTTTTAAAATAGTTTTTTAAGTGGCTTGAAACTCATCTGGCTGAGTGATGTGAGTCTTTGTGAGTCTTTTTTTTCAAGTTTCAAGTTCAAGTTTCAAGTTTTTATTGTCACATCCCCTTTTATACAAGTATAATCGGTTCGTGAAATTCTTATGTGCAAAACACCCGACAGCAGTAGCAGACTAAAAAAAGAATAAGAATGAGAATAAACTATACAATATCCACACACAAAAAAGAAGAAAGTATTAACAATATATATATAAAACAGTGTAATAGAATATACATCATGACAATATATATATATAAAACAATGTAATAAAATATACACTTTTTGAGACTATATATATATATATGTATATACATACAATATATATATACAATATATATATATATAAACAATGTAATAAAATATACACCATGGCCATAGATATTCACAGAATATGTTCTGGTGTGTAGTGTTAATGAGGGTCTCAGTCCTTGTTCAGCAGCCTGATGGCCTGACTGAAGAAGCTGTCCCTCAGTCTGTTTGTCGGCACTTGATACTGCGGTATCGCCTGCCTGACGGTAGAAGGGTGAACAGTTTGTGGCGGGGTGGTTATTGTCTTTCAGCATCCGTTTGGCCCTGGCCACGCACCGCTTGGTGTATATGTCCAGGATGGAGGAAGCTCACCTCCAACGATGTACTGTGCCGACCGCACCACCCTCTGTAGTGCCCTACGCTCCAGGGCGGTGCAGTTCCCGTACCAGACGGTGATGCAACCTGTCAGAACACTCTCGATGGTACTGGTGTAGAATGTTCTGAGGATGCGGGGGCCATGTTGAATTTCCTCAGTCGCCTAAGGAAATACAGGCGTTGTTGGGCCCTTTTCACCACGTGAGTGGTGTGCGTGGTCCATGTGAGGTCCTCGGAGATGTGCACGCCGAGGAACTTGAAGCTGCTGACCCTCTCCTGCAACTCCGTCTATGGAGATGGGGGTGTGCTCTCCTCTCCGCTTCCTGTAGTCCACGATCAGCTCCTTGGTCTTCTTGACGTTGAGGACGAGGCTGTTCTCCTGGCCCCACTGTACCAGTGATCCAACCTCCTCCCTGTAGGCTGTCTCGTCGTGGCTGTGATCAGCCCCAACACTGTTGTGTCGTCAGCAAACTTGATGATGACGTTGGAGCTGTGCATGGCCGTGCAGTCGTGGGTGTACAGGGAGTAGAGGAGAGGGCTCAACACGCATCCCTGAGGGGCTCCCGTGTTGAGGGTCAGCGGCTCTGAGGTGGTACCGCCCATCCTCACCACCTGGCGGCGGCCCGACAGGAAGTCCAGTATCCAGCTGCACATGGTAGAGTGCAGGCCTAGACCTCTGAGCTTGGTGTCGAGCTTGGCGGGAACAATAGTGTTGAACGCTGAGCTGTAGTCCACAACCAGCATTCGCACACAACAGTTTCTCCCCTCCAGGTGGGAAAGGGCGGTGTGAAGTGCCATGGCAATTGCGTCGTCGGTGGATCTGTTTTGACGATATGCAAATTGCCATGGGTCCAGCGTGGCAGGCAACATGGAACAAATGAAGTCCTTGACCAACCTCTCGAAGCATTTACTGACAATCGAGGTGAGGGCTACGGGTCTCCAGTCATTCAGGCAGGTTACCTTGGGGTGTTTGGGGACAGGCACAATGGTGGACATCTTGAAGCTCTCAGGAACAACAGCCTGGGACAGGGAGAGGTTGAAGATGTCTGCGAAGACTCCTGCCAACTGGTCTGCACATGCTCTGAGGCGCGCCCGGGATGTGGTCGGGACCTGCTGCCTTCCGGATGTCCACCCGCTGAAGGCTCTGCGCACGCCGGCCTCTGAGATGATCAGCAGGCTGGTCTCCTCGGCGGCGCTGCCTTCGGCGGGCTGCCGTTCACGCCGAACCGAGCAAAGAATGTATTTAGCTCGCCTGGGAGGGAGGTAGAGGAGTTCTCTTCACCGCTGGTTCTCCTCTGAAGTCCGTGATTGTCTGTAGCCCCTTCCACACACCTCTCACGTCATGGCTCTTGAGCTTCTCCTCCACCTTGTTCCTGAACTCCCGCTTGGCAGAGCCGATGGTCTTACGGAGGTCGTAGCGGGCTCTTTTGTATTCCGCCATATTCCCGGAGTCAAAGGCGGTGTTACGCGGCGGAGTGCAGCGCGAACATCGCCATTTATCCACGGTTTCTGGTTGGGATAAATCCGAACCGACTTGGTAGGAACAACGTCATCTATGCATTTCTTGATGAACCCGGTGACTGAGGACGCGTACTCACTGGCGTTGTTGTCCGACGCGACCCTGAACATATCCCAGTCCGCACGTTCAAAACAGTCCTGTAGCATAGACTCCGATTGGTCCGACCAGCGTTGCACTTCCTTCACAGCGATTGGTTGCTGCTTAAGCCTCTGCCTGTAGGCGGGAGTAGTTGGATGGAGCGGTGGTCCGATTTGCCGAACGGTGGGCGGAGGAGGGCTTTGTATCCATCCCGGAAGGGAGTGTAGCAGTGGTCAGAATCCGCTCCCCTCGTGTTGCTTTTTATGTGTTGGTAGAACTTGGAGAACTTTCTTCAGGTTCGCTTTGTTGAAGTCCCCCGCCACAATGAAAGCAGCCTCGGGTGTGCCGACTCCTGCTCGCTGATCGCCCGTAGAGTTCCTTCAGCGCTATGTCCGTGTTAGCTTGAGGCGGAATGTACACAGCAGTTACGGTGACTGCTGTAAACTCCGGTAGCCAGAATGGTCGACACATGAGCATTAGGTACTCCAGGTCCGGGGAACAGAACGACTTGAGAGTATGTACATGACTTTGGTTGCACCAAGATCTGTTTATCATGAGACATACCCCTCCACGATCTTTACCAGAGAGAGTCTTTGTTCTGTCCGCGCGGTGGACGGAAAATCCTGCCGGCTCGATGGCTGAGTCGGCAACATCCTCCGACATCCATGTCTCCGTAAGGCAGATGATGCAGTTGTCCTTAGTTTCCCGGTGGAATTGAATACGAGCCTGTAGCTCGCATAGCTTATTGTCCAAAGACTGTACATTTGCCAGTAAAATGGTGGGTAGTGGGGATCGATTGGCTCGACGTCTCAGCCTAACCAGCACGCCAGCTCGCTTCCCCCTCCGTCGGCGACGTTTGCGTGAGATCGCGCCTAAAATGGACGGAGATAGTTCCGCTACTGTTCCTGGCGGGACGTCCGAGTAAGAGTTGAAAAACTCTGGTAGGCGGCGAGCAACTGCCGATCCAATCTCCAGAAGTGTGCATCTGTCGTACGTTAACCGGCTGCTAACGTTTTGTGCAAAAATAGTCGCAATAAGAAGAATAAATATAAAAAAACTGCTACAAAATCCGGGAGCTCGCAACACAGCGGCCATCACGTACGGCGCCATACAAGATTTGTGAATCTTCGGGGGTCTTGGGGACGATTTGACATTTTTGAAGTCAAGCGAGCGGGTCGCGTGAGGAGAGCGGCCTACACGCCCCTAAAGTAGGGTGAGGATGGGTATGGCTGCCTTTGAGCAAGGCACACTGGTTCAGATTTAACCTGCTGGAAAGAGAGAGGTACTACCAAATCCTACACACTGTCCCTTTAAGAAGAAGGTGGAAGGAGGGAAGAAGGAGGGAGGAAAAAAGGAGGAAGGAGGGAGGAAGAAGGGAGGGAGGAAGAATGAAAGAAGAAATGGGAAAGGAAGGAAGGAAGTAGAGAGGAAGAAAGGAGGGAAAAGGGAGGAAGAAGGGAGGAAGGAAGGATGGAAGGAGGAAGAAGGGAGGAAGGAAGGAGGAAGGAAGGAGGGAGGAAGAAGGGAGGGAGGATGGAGGAAAGAGAGAGGGAGGAAAGAGGAAGGAGAGAGGGAGGAAGGAGGAAGAAGGGAGGTAGGAGGGAGAAGAGAGAGAAAGAGAAAGGGAGGAAGGAAGAAGGGAGGGAGGAAGGATGGAGGGAGGGAGGGAGGAAGAAGGAAAGAAGAAAGGGGAAAGGAAGGGAGGAAGTAGAGAGGAAGAAAGGAGGAATGAAGAAGGGAGGGAGGATGGAGGAAGGAGAGAGGGAGGAAAGAGGAAAGATAGAAGGAGGAAGGAAGAAGGGAGGAAGGATAGAGAAGAGAGAGGAAGGGAAAAGAAAGGGAGGAAGGAAGGAGGAAGGGAAGAAGGGAGGAATGAGGGAGGAAAGAAGTAGGGAAGGAGGAAGGAAAAGGGAGGAAGGAAGGAGGGAGCTTTTTACGTTTTTTTCCCTACGTTTTCGCACTCGACAAATAACCGTGACACGTGACTTGCTCGGTGGTAATCCTGCGCGTCTTGACTGTATTGAGATCTCTTAAAGCAGATGAACATGTAACATGTCTCCAGAGGCTTGTTGTGGTGGAAGGTTCTGGTGACTTCGAAGGCAGCAGATCTTCACGAGGGTCACAGGCCGATCGGCGACAACATTATCTTTGATAGTCATCGTCGCTTTCTGAACAGAAACACGCCGACGGGATCTTCCCTCTTGACATTTAGAAAATAAGCGTGGCGTGGATGTCGTGGTTGTCGTGGTTGCCATCGATACCCCCGCAGAGCAGAGGCCAGGAATCCCACCGGCTCCTCGGCTTCACTAACAGCCGGTAAAACCCCGTGACACGTGACACTTTTAGCCATTACGTTGGTTAAGTATTGCAATCTTATTGAAATATCACCGGCGGGCTGCAGCTGACCTCAAGCCGCCATTAGCACATAAAGAATCACCTGCTCACGGGCCACAGCTTTGTGGAAGTAATGAGGTAACCTTTTGAGTAAATTAGGGTTCTAAAGGTAGTTTGAATTTAATGCACTCGTCTTTTTACTCCAGTGGTCGACATTTCGGGGGGAAGAAAAATCCGTTAGCTCGTTAAATACTCCAGTAGCTTGTTTAACCCTTGTGTTGCCTTCGGGTCATTTTGACCCGATTCAATATTTAACCCTCCTGTCGCCTTCGGGTCAATTTGACCCGATTCAATGTTTAATGTCGGTGTTCTTTCGGGAGTTAACAAACAAACATAAAGTACCTCACACTTAAACTTGGAAAACAATATTAATTCCAATAATTTTCTGGAGATTTTAATAGCTGGGGTCATCTTGACCTCAAGGGTAAAATATGTTAGTAAATATAAAGGTAACAGGAGGGTGAAACATTGAATCGGGTCAAATTGACCCGAAGGCAACACAAGGGTTAATATTCCTGTAGCTTGTTTAATATTCCGTTAGCTCGTCTAATATTCAGTTAGCTCGTCTAATTTTACAGTAGCGCGTCTAATATTCCGTTAGCTCTTCTAATATTCAGTTAGCGCGTCTAATATTCCGTGAGCTCGTCTAATATTCAGTTAGCTCGTCTAATATTACAGTAGTGCGTCTAATATTCCGTGAGCTCATCTAATACTCCGTTAGCTCATCTAATATTCCATTATCTCATCTAATATACCGTTAGCTCATCTAATACTACAGTAGCTCGTCTAATATTGTGTTAGCTTGTCTAATATTCAGTTAGCTCGTCTAATATTCAGTTAGCTTGTCTAATACTACAGTAGCTCGTCTAATATTCCGTAAGCTCGTCTAATACTACAGTAGCTCGTCTAATACTTCGTTAGCTCGTCTAATATTCCGTTAGCTCGTCTAATACTCCGGTAGCTCGTCCTGGGCTTTTCTTGTTCTGATAAATGTACTTTTAATGTACATTTATGACAATTATACACACTTCTGATTATACCACATGTCAAATTCTATGGAACTATCTCAAAATAGTGAACTTTAAATTGCCTTTTCTGGGCCTTCAAGGTCTCTACGTTCACATGCTGCTGAAATTATTAAGTTGTCTGGATCCCTTGAATCTCAGCCGCTATACGGACCTTTTTTTTCTTTTCTTATTTAAACTTTTTCTGAGAGTTAACCAGATTCATCTTTCTACGACTCAATCTGTGAGAGCTGTTCCCATGGCGCCATGAAAAACTCTAATCCATCTGCTCACATCTTAATTGATCAGCTCGGGTCGTCATTTAGGACGCGTTGTATCAGATCACATTGGGCGAATATTCAAATTCTAAATCAGTTCGGCACTCTTGTTATTTCCCTTTTACACTGATCGTATTCATCTACAACTAAACTTAGACTCCTAATCACCACAGAGCCGCTGCATATTTTATGAATAAAAATATGAAATATGCACACATGCTGTATGAAATATGTACACGATATCCACTGAACACGTTTATACGTATATATACATATATATACGTATATACGTGTTCAGTAACATTTACCATTCAATATTTATTCCAGCAGCCTTTGTCTTACTGTGTAAATGTCACTGCTGTATGTATATATACATATATATATATATATGTATATATACACATATATATATATATATATTCGACGAGGAAGTTCGATAATTCAGATAACAAAGATAAAGATACAAATGTCCCTTCTTTCCTACCTCCTTCCTCCCTCCATTCTTTCTCCCTCCTCCCTCCCTCTCTCCCTCCTCCATCCTTTCTTCCTCCCTCCATCCCTCCCTCCTTCCTCTTTCCTTCCTTCCTCCCTCCCTCCTTCCTCCTCCTTCCTTCCTCCTTTCTTCCTCTCTTCTTTCTGCCTCCTTCCTTTCTTCCTCCCTCCCTCCCTCCTTTCACCTTTTCTTCTTAAAGAGTCAGTCAGTGCGTTTACATGATGGTATAATTCGAATCTTGCTTTAGTCGGACTCTGCTATCTTTTGGGGGATCTGCTATTATCCCAATATACATGGCAGTGAGTAATTCGAATCATTGGCCTTTGAAAGCATGTCATATCCGATACGATAGGTGGCTTTGTTTTCATTACAACTCGTGGTGATACAGCCATTTCCGCTTGACCTCTTCACCACTACCAACAACAACCAACAACAACAACATCAACATTTCGACTCCTTCAATACATTAAGCATAAATTCTGTCTGCTCTTCGGTCCAGAAATGTGTGGTGGCTCTTGTGTTCTCCATCACGTTGTTTGTTTGTTTTCTGCCGGCCAGGCTCCCGGCAGTGACAACTTATCGTCTCTTTCGACTTTCGGGGCACGACATGGGAGGGAGGGAGGAGGGAGGAGGGAGGGAGCGAGGGAGGGAGGGGAGGGAGGGGGGAGGAGGGAGGAGGGAGGGAGGAGGGCGGCGGGATTCTCAAGCATGCGCAAAGACGCAAAGTCCAGTTCCTAATCCAATTCACCGTTACATGCCGCGATAGTCGAATTATCAACCGGATCGGATCGTAGTCGGACCGCACATAGTCGAACATGTTTACATGAAACGGATAATTCGATTTCAGTCCGACTAAGCCAGTTATTCGAATGCATGTAAACACGGTCACTGTGTAGGAATCTCTAAAAAAATAGAAACTTCATGTGCATTTGTAAAATGAATAAGAAGACACTGTCTTTGAGCCCTGTGGAGCTTTAGTTTAAACTTGGTGCAGAATGCTAAAAACAAACAAACATGGATGACCACGAGAACCTTTCTTCGGCAAGCGTAGAGACAATTGAACAGCCTTCACTTTCACTTTCAACCGAATAACTTTGATTCATAGAAGTTCACTTGTAAGGTTGTTTACTGTGACCAGCTACCCATCCTCTAGACGACGGTGTGAATCACTTCAATTAAATCCACCACATACGCTCTCGTTGCCTTTCTAGTTAACATTCCCAATGTGCCGTCTTCTCTGGGATGTCTGGGTGCTCCGATACCAAAGTGGGAACTCCGACTTTAAGCGGCTTTCTCTTTTTCTTCATTTCTTTTCTCTTCTCAGCTTAAGTGCTTAAAGATAAATGGAACCGTCACTTCAAAAACAGTCTGAACTCTCTGTTTCAGGCAGTTTCTCAAACAAAATTATTTCAAATTACTTCCAATGTAGGTTAAAAAACATGAATGACGACTATCAAAACTGAATAAACGGATTCTTTTGGCCAGCTGATGCTTATAACATCCAATGCATTCTCATTTTAAGCAAACTATGACCTATTCGTACATCCTGCAGACAACTCAATGATCTTTCACAAGAAGCTTTGTTTCTGGCCACATTATGCATAGTCCAATAATCACTATGTATATATATATATGTTAGTATTTACCTGTAGATCAGAACCTCGTCATCGGAGCAGTTGTACTGGAGCTGGTACATCTTCACCTTGGGCGAGGACTTGCTCACCGTCCACTTGACCAGGGCCGAAACGGCCGTCACCTCGGAGGCGGTCACGACCCTCTCCGGTTGGCTCTTGGATTGGCCTTTGCCAGTCCTGGTGGTCCCCGTGATGTCGGAGAGGCGGGACTTCGGAGGCGCCGCCGGCTGCTGCTGCCCGGTGCCGTTGCTGAGGTGCGGCAGCTGGACGATGGACACCTCCACGGAAGCGGTGGACTCCCCGGCCACGTTGGCGGCGATGCAGGTGAAGGTGCCGTAGTCCTTGGACGTGGTGATGGTGATGCTCAGCGTTCCGTTGCGGTACACCGTGGTCCGGGAGGTGTTGCCCAGCAGCTGATCCTCGGGGGAGATCCAGTGGATGGTGGGCAGAGGGTCTCCGGTCGCTTCGCACCTGAGGCCCGCCGTCTGGCCCTCCAGGACCAGCATCCTGTGGGTGTGCTGGGTGATCAGAGGCGGCTGACACAAGAACTCGTCCTCGTCCACGCTCCAGAAGTATCGACCCTTCAGGGCGGACGGAGAGGCGCAGGTCTCCAGGTCGTCGTCCCGCTCGAGCCTCCTCAGCCACAGCATCTCGCAATTGCAGTGCAACGGGTTCCCGCCGAGGCTCAGGGACAGCTGGGGCGCGTCGGGCGTGGTCAGCATCATCGAGTCCTGGGCGCGGGCGAAGATGGGATCCGGGGGTAGCTTCTGCAAGCGGTTGGAGGTCAGGTCCAATCTCGCCAGCCTATCCAGGTCAACGAAGGTGCCCTCCGGAATGAAGTCCAACAGGTTGTGGTCCAGACTGAGCTGGTGCAGATTCACCATCTGGCGGACGGAGTGCCAGGGCAGGGATATCAGGTTGTTGTAGGAGAGATCTACGTCCTCCAAGGAGGGCGCCAAGTCCTCGAAGGCCTTGTCGTGGATGCGTCCGAGCTGGTTGTTGTTGACGATGAGGTGCTGCAGGTTGACCAGGCCTCGCAGGTCGTCGGGGCCGAGCTCCATCAGCCGGTTGTTGTCCAGGTGGAGCGAGCGCAGCGTTTCCAGGTCGCCGAATGAGAAGGGCTGGATGTAGCTGATGGTGTTCCTGGACAGGGTCAAGTCCACCAGGTCCGTCATGTTGGCGAAGTCCTGCTGCGTGATGCGGAGGATGTAGTTGCCGCCCAGCCGGAGCTCCACCGTGCTGCGGTCGATGTCCACGGGCACGAAGAGGAGGCCTTTGGCGGGACACAGGGTGCCGAGGGATTCGGACAGATTCTGGCAGACGCAGTACTTGGGACATGCGGAGGCGGTCATCACCGTGGTGCCCAGGACCAGCAGGCAGTAGATGATGTGCTCCATGGTGGAGTCATGCACGGGAACCTGTGTGAGAAACACAAGAATAAAGACGGGTGAGTTCAAAGTAACTTCATGGGGCGACTGTGGGTCAGTGGCTTGCAGGTCAGTCTTCAAATCAGAGGGTCGGTGGTTCAAACCTCGCCCTAGTCGTAGCTGAGTCTATGGTTTATGAATGTAACATGTAAAGTCTCTTTGAGTGCTATATAAATAGATTGGTAACAGGACCTCTCAGAAAGACCCACAGAGACCGGCACAAGAAGGGTCACCACAGGACATATAAAGCCTTCGAGATGGTTAGATGTCAATCACAACGATATCTGTTCTACTGTCAACTGACAGACGTTTCATAGTTTTTCTTGTTCAGTTATCGACACCAGGCCTCGACAAACGGCCTCAATCTGGGACGTCGTGTGACCCAGATCCTCGTCTCTGGGTGGACGGCTCAATCAACTGTTTATTATTCTGCACTCGCAATGTAGTCCTGCGATCAGGGAATACGGTGCGTCGCTTTAGAGACGCCGCGTGAGATCTAACACCGGGAGATAAGCCTTATTCTTATGGGAAAGCCATAAATTAACATATCTCAGTCGTCAAATTTAAATAGGACGATTCCAGCCAACTACTCGCGATGCAGTACCCTCCCTCGTGATCTCACTTCCACTGCAGAGACAACAACACACCTGCAGTTTTATTAAGGCTTTTTTTATTTTTATTTTTTACATGCCAGAATCTCTCTGAGATAAGTCAGATTTAAGCGTTTTCATGCATGGCCGTTATTAGATATTATTATTCAGGACAGAGATGCACATATAGAGCATGAAAAACAGCATGCTTTAAACACTGAGATTATCCTCTTTTCTTTTCCCTTGCTGGCTCACACCCCACACATGAATACACACACACACACACACACACACACACACACACACACACACACACACACACACACACACACACACACACACACACACACACACACACACACACACACACACACACACACTCTTTCAGATGGCTGCACACACACCCACACACTCAAATGTCAGGGCAGCTGTGGCTACTGATGTAGCTTACCACCACCGGTATGACTGTGTGTGTATGACTACTGGACTCTGGACTCTGTAAGCGACTTCGGGTATTTAGAGAACCGCGATATGAAATTGAAGGTTATTATTATTATATTATAAATGTCCAGAGACCCGAGGACACGCCAACATGAAACCATCTCAATGCCGTCAACCTTGACGCAACACTGGGTTCTCTGTAAAGAATCACCGGCTGGGGGGGGGGGCTAATGGTGGCGCCGCCGCCGCCGCTACATAAGATCAGTGCGACAGCCGGAGGAAACGGATTGAAGAAAAATTTCAGTCGGCGGCTGATTCACGAAGACATAATGGCGAGCTGAAAGGAGTGTGTGTGTGTGTGTATTCTGGGACAAGGATCTGAAGTGTTTTTTAAAAAGAAGCATCGTGCAAAAATAAATAGTGTTGTAGTTGAGTCAACATCTTGCTTACCGTGTTGTCAACTGAGCAAACCAAGAAAGGATGCTGGAAGCTCCAGAAAAAACATCACCACACATCTGTGGTTATGTAATCTGCACTTGTATTCATCGGTATGTTACCCAGGAGAGCTATGTTTGTATTTATTCATAATACATTCAGTAATATCACAATCTTCCCCCTAACCGAGTATTTCTGTCGGCTAAACTTCAATAATTGGTTTTTCTGTGTTGAAATTAGGTTTATTTTGAAGAAAATCCATATTTAATTTGACTTAAGGTTTATTTTATTTGAAACTTATTATTTTTTAATGTATCCATTTTATGACCGCATGTTATTTATTTAATTTTCTCAGTTTTTTTTGGTCATTTTTCGCGATAAAAAATCTATTCATGAGTTATTGTTGTGTTAATAAGCTTGATTTCATACATTTTCTTCAAAATAAACCTCACTTCCTCCATCGGGTATCGAAACGTGTTGCTGGACTGTCGTCCGGGAAAAAAACGGGGAGTAATTTAATATGAGATATTACACAAATACATATAAATACACAGAAATACACACAAATACGCAAAAATAAGATTAATCTTGCAATAGTTCTATGAATGAAACGCACGGATTCCGGCGCACCAGAACAGACGATCTACCAAACTCTTCGTACGGAACAACAATTGCAAAAACTTTTCATCAACAGATGCTATATCTTTATAAAATCCATATTAAATTAAATGTAGCGTGAAAAACAAAAACATAAACGGTACAGACTTCTGCCCCCGGAGCGCCTGAAACGGTTTGCCTATACTTCATTCGCTGTTATTGATCGGTTATATTTTGCCCCCAAAACGCGACACATTGCAAACGACCTGCAAAGTCCTTCAGAATGAGCTCTCGGGGGCACGGGGGGGGGGGGGGGGGGGCACAAATAGAAGCGTTCCATCACGGGGAAGCGGCGGCGGCGGAGTCGAGGAGGAGGAGGAGGAGCGGCGTTTCGTAAATCATCCGGTCAAAGTCAAGGGCGCTCGGCGGAGGATGGATGGGTGCGGAGGTCATGGAGTTTAGTGCGTTGAGATCTCTCCTGTCGAGTCAGGTGACTTCCTCCCGGCGGTCAGCAAAGACACTCGTCACGGCGCCCGACAGATGCCGCTGGACCTCAGGGCCGACCTTTCACGCCCGGTCTGGCGCTCGAGGACCAGGGGTGGGGGGGAGCGGGGGGGCACTTATCGCAAACACAGGCAGGAGATAAGTCTCGGAAATATGGGTCTCAAGCTAAGGCCCATGAAAGGTCAACGTACAGACGCGAGCGGTTGCGATAGACGCAAATTTTCGCCGGCCGGTCAAGCAAAATTCACTTATTTCGCTTGTGGAGTTGTAAAAGATTATTTGGATTTGCACATGTTTCCTGTTATCACTGTATGAAATGACACATGTAATAATGATCTTATCTTTAACCCTTGTGTTGCCTTCGGGTCATTTTGACCCGAATCAATATTACACCCTCCCCCCGCCTATGGGTCATTTTGACCCGATTCAATGTTTCACCCTCCTGTTACCTTTATATTTACTAACATATTTTACCCTTTGGGTTCAATTTGACGCCAGCAATTAAAACCTCCAGAAAATTATTAGAATTAATTTTGTTTTCCAAGTTTAAGTGTGAGGCACTTTATGTTTGTTTGTTGACTACCGAAAGAACACCGACATTAAACATTGAATGGGGTCAAATTAATCCGAAGGCGGGGGGAGGGTGTAATATTGATTCGGGTCAAAATGACGCGAAGGCAACACAAGGGTTAATGGGCAGCACGGTGGCTCAGTGGTTAGCACTGGCGCCTCACAGCAAGAAGGCCTTGGGTTCGAATCCTGGTTGTTCCAGGTCCCAGCTGTGGCTACTGATGTAGCTTACCACCACCGGGATGACTGTGTGTGTGTGTGTGTGTGTGTGTGTATGACTACTGGACTCTGTAAAGCGACTTCGGGTGACTTGAGAAGCACTATATAAAATAAATGATGATCTGTATGACGCATGGGAATGAATGTTATTTTATTATTTCAGAGATGTCCGAGACCTTACCTTTATTCTGAAGGTAACATAATGGAATCTTATTCTGAAAGAACTTTCTGTCAAGATGACTGGAAGTTTGACGTTTGACCCAGCCATTTTGATTATTGGCCTTAAGCCAACCAGAGGGATGCATGTTTTGCGGAAGTCATTCAGAAGTAGTCGGTAAGAGTCACCAAGCTGTATGAGAATACGGGTGATAAATATATATATATATATTTATATATATATGTATATATATATGATATTAATGTTATGTACCCAAACTCGAGGGCGTTAGATGTTCAGATGTTTGTGGGACGTCCTCAACAAGTATGAAGCAGAAGTAGTGGTTAGTTCTTCATGGTGGATGAAGGAGATGATAACTGTTTCCACGGAGTAAAGTCACAGAGATAAGCCCCGCCCCCTCTAAGGTGCAAATGAAGTGACTGATGCGAAAAGTCACCAACAGTCAAGCGATTAAACTCACGCAAGTGAAGCACAGTGCGTCAGACAGTTTCAATGAACCCTCCATAACGTTGTGAAAGAATTCAGAGAGCGGAAAATCCACAGGGTTTGGAATTTGCACAGTTTGCAGCAGCTGACTTTGAAAAGGCAAAAGAAGATGAAGAGGAAGTGGAATATACAGAAACCGCAGTGTGTGTGTGTGTGTGTGTGTGTGTGTGTGTGTCCTGACGGGTGCACGGTGCAGCAGTGAATGCAAAATTTATTTAAAAAAAGAGAGAAAACAGAAGAAGGAGAACCTCACAGCACTGGATCCCAGTGCACCTCCACCTGACCGGGTGAACCGTTACCAGCAACATCAAGATGGGGCGTAAAAAAACTCCAGATCAAAACTCTGTGCTAGGGGAGATGCAAACGGTACGTTTCTGTTTTCTCCCGCCGTAGTGCATCGGTGTTAAAGTCTGCATTGCGATAAATGTACTGAAAGCAGGAATTCCATTCAAAGTGGTCGGCTGTGTTCAGTGTGTATATCTGTGTGTATATCTGTGTGTATATCTGTGTGTGTGTCTTCAGTCAAAGTTCAGCTCAGAGAAACTCGGCGCTTGTCTTTGCAAAAACATCGACCTTAAAGGCGAAACTCTTCCTTTTCATATCGTATCGCTCAACGGAGGTCTGTCGCTCGCATCTGACCTCTCGATAACCAACAAGACACAGGAAGTCAGCAAAGAATGTTCACGCGAGCCTTTTAAATGCCGGGCAGCGCGTTTTTCTAGCATTATTCAGGCGCGAGGCCCAAGGCGGCCAATCGGATCAAGCAAGAGGCCCAAGACAGCCAATCGGATCAAGCAGGAGGCTCAAGGCAGCCAATCGGATCAAGCAAGAGGCCCAAGGCAGCCAATCGGATCAAGCATAAGGCCCAAGACAGCCAATCGGATCAAGCAGGAGGCTCAAGGCAGCCAATCGGATCAAGCAAGAGGCCCAAGGCAGCCAATCGGATCAAGCAGGAGGCGGGCTTTCCTTGCTGTTTTCCCGACGAGACGCTCATATTAGCGATATTTAATGACGAAGAGCTTTATAATTCTAAATGGAAACACCAATCCAACCGAATCCTGCGCTTTTTAAAGTCTCGTCTGGTGTGATCGCGCCCTGACTCTTGAAGGTGTCCCATTGAGTGTTCTTGCAAACAAGTAAAGCGTACGTTTTGACATTCAGTCTCCTTCACTCGAAACGCACCGTGTGTCTGAGTGTAGTCTTTTTCTTTTTTTGATAAGCCAATTATTTGTCTCTTTGCCCCCATTTCATGAATCCAGCCTCGTTCTAATCCGTGCTCGTGGGGGGATGGTGTGAGGATGTGTTTATATATGCGTCTCCATAAACCCCCGAAGAGCATCCGACATGAAAAAGGCGGAGTTGTTTGTTCATTTGGAGCAAAACGTTGATCCTGAACACAACGGAGACCGAACCCCCCGCGGGCTTTTCGTGGCTCCCTCACTTCGGCGGCGTGCGCTCGGGTTCTACGTGTTGCCGTTCCGCGTCCTATTCTAATCCGCTAAGGAGAAGTGATGATTCAGACATTGTTTTGCAGCCTCTGTGGCCTGACATGCTGCTCGTTAGCACACAGCTGGTGGTGGGAGGCCCAGACAGCAGCTTTGACTCACTCAGGATGCTACGTCTTCTGGGGGAACATGTCTTGGATTAGCTGCAACGATCAAATAAATCAAGTACATATTTCATATATACATTCTATATACAGTATATAGTATGCATATGTATGTAGTTTCATCAAAAACATACTTGATGTTGTTTTTATATGCAAATTGTTGAAAGTGCAATGTGCTTTCGCCTGGGAGTAATCTCCAGCCAATCAACTATCTTCTCCTCTTTCTAGCCAATTAAATGTCTTCTTCTCTTTCTAACCAATCAACGATCTTCTCCTCTCTCTAGCCAATTAAATGTATTCTTCTCTTTCTAACCAATCAACGATCTTCTCCTCTTTCTAACCAATCACTTGTCTTATTCATTTTCTAGCCAATTAAATGTCTTCTTCTCTTTCTAGCCAATCAAATGTCTTCTTCCCTTTCTAGCCAATCAAATGCCTTTAGCCCTTTCCAGCCAATCAAACGTCTTCTTCTCTTTCTAGTCAATCAAATGTTTTTTTACCTTTTTAGCCAATCAAGTGTCTTTTTCTCTGTTTTAGCCAATCACATGTCTTCTTTCCTTTCTAGACAATCAGGTGTCTTCTTCCCTTCTTCAGCCAATCAAATATCTTCTTCTCATTCTATCCAATCAAATGTCTTCTTCCCTTCCTA